>NC_092239.1:1665819-1765819 GCF_036320965.1 Panulirus ornatus
AATGAGGGTATAGTGAAGATGGCCTCACGTGAATTTAAGGTCAAGTCAATAGCCATTTATGTCGAAGTTCTAGTGAAGGTGAGAGTCTAATGAAAATGAACATGTAGTGAAGATGAGCATGTAGTGAAGATGAGGGTGCAATGGAGATAGCCTTTGACATGACAGTGAGAATCAGGAGAATTTTTAATGATTCAAATAAGTATCACAGTCATTGTTCATTGTTCGGTGATACTCATGGGTAGCCAGCTATTGATGACGTGAGCCTTTTTATATAGTTTATCATTTCATTCTCACGACTATCTGCCTTACTATTGTCATTTCCTGTGGTGTACATGATTTCTTATGCTCGATAAATATTTCTGTTTACGGTAACTTAGTTCACCTTTTGATGAACTATTACATTTAAACGTGACCCATTATCAAAATCTTCACTACAGAATTGAATCATAAATCATCACTATCAATGCTTCACAAGTCATCACCACTAATAGTTTGTGTATCATCACTGCCAGTATTTCATATATCATCACAAAGCTGTCATTATCAATTACTCTAATGTCTCATCAAACCAGTGTGACATTTGCATTGTCTCACACAAGACTAATGATAATACTACCCTGTCATACTTGGCATGTTCACACTCCAGTATTATCATTACGCATCATCTGTTTCTATGTTTACTATTTTTAGATACACTGTATATCGTCTATGCAAAACATATTGTCTATGATACAACATGAAGTGACAAGAAATGGAAGTTGATCTCTACGTACGTTTTGGCTACAAAGAGCATAGGAAGCAACGGTAGTTGGTGTAGGAACCCGACTGGCTCTCCGAATAACGACGAGAAGAAAAGAATGATCTCAAATTAGTGCAGCCATGTTTAAAGGAGGTCTTTTACCACGAGAGAGGCAAGGTGACGTTGCGTATGTATCAGCCCTACAGATAAATGTTTATTGTTGACGAGGAAAAACCGGAACAGAGTGAAATACGATATGCCATAAGATATTGGAAAGAGCATGGACGTGATGAGGAAGGGCCTATAAAGTATCAAGATTAGGAAAAGATTTCTGAATTTTTGAACTATACAGATGTTCAACAAATCCCTGTGGAAGAGGTAGCTGAGAAAATGGATATTGAAGCCACGAGTATAGTCGTGCCCTCAGTCAGAGGAGGCACGCTCTTGTATCCATTTGTCTTTTCTGGGTCTAAACATCAGCTTGACGAGCCGTAACATCAGTTTGAGGATCTGAATGAAGAAGACGTGACAGATACAGATACAACAATCTCAACTGAAGATTCGTAAGATGATGAATAAATATATCCGACATACTATACTAAGTATGAAGGGGAAGTTGTCATTAAATGGCAAGGCTGCATTTTTGCCGTACCTGGTTATCCCAAGATTAAAAAGCCTGTGAAACGACGTGGGTAGTACGAAAAATACAATCCGGAAAGTGAGTATGAATATTCATATGATAGTGAAGATTACGATGACCCTGACGTGAACTTATGGCATGATTTAAGGTATATCGGGCACGACAGACGGAGACGCAAATCCTCTAGACTTTACCCTCGCAGCGTTTAGACCAGGTGGGAGAAGTAGCTTGAGAGGGAATATCAGGAAAACCTACAACTCTCCCCTGTAAGCAAAGAGTTAAAGGTACTGGAGTACGAAACAGCTTATCTAGATGTCCCAAGAGAAAATTGCGATACTTGCTCAAATCTCCTCAGTGAGATCTATAAGCGGAGACTGGGTTGTTTTCTGCGTGTTGATACCAGAGTTGAGAATTCTGCTAAAAATTGTTTCGAATAATACTTGAATTCAATGAGGACGCTATTACGATTGGTCACGGAGGATGAAGAAGCGGACAAGCCGTTTATGGTAAACAAAAGAGCTGAAGGAATTGACATCGTTGGCTGTTACTATTTAGAAGAATTCTGTGCTTAAAAAGCGATGTCCCTCTTCCGCGATTAAGCTACCATTCTTCTGGAAAAAATATCAGGCTTTCCCCAAGATCTTCAGGAGTTGTTTACGTAAGTCATGTGCGATATGTAGAGGTCAGAGGAGGAGGACATACACCAGGGTTTAACGTTAGATAGATACCTTGACGAAAGAACATATGTACAGTTGAAGGAATAGTTGGAGCAGAATCACCCAGACTGTGGCCCATCACTAGTTGACATTTATAATGAAAAGAAAAAAAAGAAAAACGAGTTACACGACGTTAAGAGGATTCTGTTAAACGTGTGTCTTTATGCATGGACGATAAGAAACGAGTACGCTTCTCTTTTCCGAGATTTACGCCACTGGGTATGGTAGATACGGAAAAAACAATCTATACAGATGACAAGACAGATGAGTGAACTTTCCACAACAAATCTATGCTCTTCCTCTCCCATATTTGGCCAAGAAGTCCAGCACATCCTCCAAGTGGACAAAACAAAACTGCATTATAGAGAGCCAAGAAGAGAGTACGAGTCCGATTCCGACTGTGATAATGACGTCTCCTCAGACACCTTCTCTTATGACGAAGATCGAGAGGATCCTAGTTCAGCATTGTATTCATTGCATAAGAAGACTGCGTATTCTGGAAATGAAGAAATGAAGAGTGAACAAACTTGGCAGTCAGATTACAGCGGCAAAGCTTTCGGAGCACCTAACATACAATGTATCTTCGCCGATACGATGGAGACGGATGACGAGGAGGAGGAGAGAGGGATGAGTGAGGGCGACGAATATATGTATAAAGTGCCCAACAGTTTATTGAATGCAGCAAAAAGTGAAAGATATGAGAAGTACATTAAAAAACTGGGCAAGGATACTGTATAAGCTGCTGCCGAGCTGCTAGTCTAATAACGCGCATATCTTGAGTTGGATGATGCGGTCTTTAACCCGGAGCCGATTCTCCCTAAAAGTTCGGATAGTATCCACTTAATAAGACATCATGGTAAAGAAAGGTGGTATTCTTTGATCTACCGAGATAAGAAACTGGTCCATTTGCCTGGATCTTACGGCGAAAACTGGAAAGAACCTCTCGGTCCTTTCGAAATTTAGATGGAACATTTATGTGAAGACTTCGAAAAGTTAAGTATCGAAGAACCGGACTATGAGGTTAGGCTGAGGGAAATTGTATCTTCATCTGACTCAGATGAATCAACACCTTCACCTCTACAAGACTATTCCAAAACTTGGGAGGAACTTTATGAATCTCCAGATCAAGAAGTATTCCCATCACCGGAGTTGGTTAAAAATAAACGATAGGAAGAACTATTTTCCAAATGCAGGGAACGACTTCAAGCACGTCAGAATATTTTACAGAGGTTGAAGGCTTCTTCACCAGATAAGGAGAAAACTGAAGCACCACGGATCACAGTGTCTTCATTAGGGTTATCATAGGAAAAAGAAAAGGCTTCCCCTGAGAAATAAAGTTCACCACAGAAAGAAGAAACTCTCACATCACATGGGAGAATGAGTGAACTGGAACATAGTGTGACGTCAGACTCATAAGATTCCATATCCTCTCATTGTTCACCGGAGGAAAGTCCAAATGAATGCGACAGTGCCTCTTCTTCGTCATCACATGGGAGAATGAGTGAACTGGAACATAGTGTGACGTCAGACTCATAAGATTCCATATCCTCTCATTCTTCATCGAAGGAAAGTTCAAATGAATCCGACAGTGCCTCTTCTTCGTCATCACATGGGAGAATGAGTGAACTGGAACATAGTGTGACGTCAGACAAATAAGATTCCATATCCTCTCATTGTTCACCGGAGGAAAGTCCAAATGAATGCGACAGGCTCTTTTCTTCATTATAACGTAAGTAAAAGCGTGTAGTGGAACACGTAGTGCGTTCATATTTAGAAGATGCCATATCCTCTCATTCTTCATCGAAGGAAAGTCCAAAAGAATCCGACAGTGCCTCTTCTTTGTCATCAATGGTACATGCGATAGCGTCATATATAGACGATCCTCCAGCCTCTTTCCTTACACCAGAGTCAGGAGTACAAAAATCCGACAGTGACTCTTCCGACTCAACAACAGACATTGAATACGAGCTTCCCTAGGTTAAATCACGTTTAAAGAAAAAGCTTGAACCAGGACAAAAACATCTCATTCCTTAAATTATGAAACTCTACAAAGACCCACAGTATCGGCCTAAGATTAGGAAAGTTCTGAAAGATCCTCTGTAGTTTATGCATGAAATTTGCGCTATTGTCAAAAGGGAAGAATCGAAGAGGTGCAGTTGTAGCTCTGAAGATTCCTCTGACTCTTCCAGTTCTGACAGCCCTGAAAGTGATTCATATATTGATCGCTCCCTCAGCTTCCTTGATGATTCATGGAAGGAAGACTACGATGATGATAATGATGACGACTCATCCTCGGATGCCCAGCTACAATTGCATGACTATGATTTAAATCCGATTTAGACAAGTGATTGCACAGCGGCCCTCGAACCCAGCGAGGAGTCTGATGATGATGACCAGGAGCCTAATGAAACTGGAGAGACAGGAATGGCAAAAAAGAGAGCGAGGGACAAAGAGGACTCTGACAGTAAATGTAAAGAATCAAAAAAGAAAAGGAAAAAGTATTACGAACGCAAAGATAAACGTGAAGCATTAAAAGACTTATAAAAATGTTTTGCAAACGAATATAACTGGAATGATGAGGATGAAGTGTCGAGCTCTTCGAGCACTTTTTCATTAGACTCTCATGAAATGGATGAAGACGAGGTTGACGAGGAAGAGGACAGCTATTGTTGTAGTCCTGACATTTTTAAACCGTCGTCGGGGTTCTTTTACAAACCTACGACGAAGGAACAGACGATTTATGAATCTGAACGAAAGAATGCTCTGAACAGTAGATTCCTGAAGTATAAAGCACTCAAAGCATTATCAGCAAAGAAACGTAACCCGAAAAGGACGTTCGAATAGGATATTATCTCCTCTTACTCCAGAAAAAAACTGAAAATGTAGTGTGATAAACGAAAGAGAGAAGTCGACAATGATATAGTGCTTAAATTAATGGAAGACCTAGAGAAAGAACCGCCTAGAAAAAGAAGGGAAGAAATCAAAGAAGACGTTGATAATAACACTTTATTAGCAGAATTGTTGAGGCCTGACACTTCTTACTACAAAAAAAAACTGACAATGTAGAGTGAGAAACGAAAGAGAGAAGTTGACAGTGATATAGAGCTTGAATTAATGGAAGACCTAGAGAAAGAACCGCCTAGAAAAAGAAGGGAAGAAATCAAAGAAGACGTTGATAATAACACTTTATTAGCAGAATTGTTGAGGCCTGACACTTCTTACTCCAGAAAAGAACTGAAAATGTAGAGTGAGAAACGAAAGAGAGAAGTTGACAGTGATATAGAGCTTGAATTAATGGAAGACCTAGAGAAAGAACCGCCTAGAAAAAGAAGGGAAGAAATCAAAGAAGACGTTGATAATAACACTTTATTAGCAGAATTGTTAAGGCCTGACACTTCTTACTCCAGAAAAGAACTGAAAATGTAGAGTGAGAAACGAAAGAGAGAAGTTGACAGTGATATAGAGCTTGAATTAATGGAAGACCTAGAGAAAGAACCGCCTAGAAAAAGAAGGGAAGAAATCAAAGACGTTGATAATAACACTTTATTAGCAGAATTGTTGAGGCCTGACACTTCTTACTCCAGAAAAGAACTGAAAATGTAGAGTGAGAAACGAAAGAGAGAAGTAGACAGTGATATAGAGCTTGAATTAATGGAAGACCTAGAGAAAGAACCGCCTAGAAAAAGAAGGGAAGAAATCAAAGAAGACGTTGATAATAACACTTTATTAGCAGAATTGTTGAGGCTTGACAGTGAGTGATGAAGGAGTGGACGTGTCGGAAAGTTTTCTTCTTCAGACCAAATGATTCTCATTCATCTGAATCTCTAATCAACCAGTCGGCCAACCAGACAGCAAGCTAGTCACCCAGCTGTTCGGTGGGTTTCATTCATTTTACCCGATAGTTTCAAGTTTCAGGAAGTCTCAGGAACTCAAGGAAAGTCTTCCACATTTTACATTTATCTCCTCTCTTTACCAACAATTGCTGTGATTATCCATTACATATTATTCAATTTTCTCAGTTTTCTAAGTTTCATTATCCAGGGTACACAAGATTCTTATGCAGAATCTTATTATCGTATGTTATGATATGAAATTTCGTTCACTAGAGTGTAAATGAATTATGAGTAAATATTTTCACTATTATTAGAAATTATGAAAGGACAAAACAGATGAAAGAAGGAAATAATAAAGATAGGAAGTAACTGTATCCAGTAGTAATCACTATTATTGTGATCATGGCGTCCTAGCTTCGTCTCTTCGATGTATATCAACTGTTATATTTCTCTCTTGTGTCTCCCCTGATGATGTGAATATTACACGAAAGTGTATGAACAGACTAGTATCAGAATTTTTCCTAACTACCTCAGAGAAATCACAAACAAGGTTCTAATCGTTGAGTAATATCAATACAGAAACAAGAACCAAGACTGCTTGTGATGTTGGGGCCTGACATTGATAGATAGCATTTTCTTCCCCTCTTGTGGTCTGTTGTTGATAAGTTATTCCGGTGTGATACGGTACTGAAAATATGGTAAAAAGATGGGAAATATTGAGTTAAGATGTTACCATTCCATCTGTTCCATTCTGCTTATAAATCTAGACAAAAGTAAATTTTCTTCCTCGTCTCTCATTACCATAATCTGACGTTCTCCATCGTAGGTAGTATACAGGTGTTTCACTGACTCCCATTCAGCCAGCACCAACGCCTCCCCTCACCTGCGCCTCATGACTCATGCACCGCTTCCAGAGTTCCAAGTATTTACTACTTTCTCGAGGCTGCCTTCCACTCCATACACACCACCTAACTAACATGAAACTTGTTATAACTTTTCCAGACTTACCTGACGGAAAATCCAAGGCTCACGCGTAAATTTTAAGTCTCACGCTGTTTTGTTTTTGTACTACTTGAATTTCCTTTATTGTCCTCATGTCTTGATGCGCATCACTTACCCCACACACAGGTGAGACCACTTCTCTACCAAGCCTGTCTGTATCCCTTTGATTTAATCTCCTCTCCACTTCACTCACTTAATGTCCTTCGTCAGCCACATTATGCATCATCCATATTTGTAAGATGATAAATCATATTGCCACGGTTATATAGGACGGCTGTAAGTTGCTTTAAAAGCCTCCACACACACACACACACACACACACATACACACACATACACACACACACACACACACACACACACCTGGGCCACAGCAGTTCCCCGGGGAGCAACACAAAGTTGGGGCAGAGGGCTGTAATGAATTCCTGTCTGGTGCAGGTGTGCCCAACTTGCTCCACTTCTCACGTGCCGCCCGGACGGTCTTATACCAACCTGGGCACTTGCTGCCGGAACTCTGCTGGAAAATACGATCAATTTATTGCCACTGAACGTGAGGCTATAACTTGTGCCTGAGTAAATAGCCGTTGGGTGGGTAGGGTAGTTTGTTGATGGTCAGCCATCACTTGTTGCAGGCTCCCTAACCCTACTGGCCCACCTACAGGGCGTAGTCCAGTGGGAACAGGCCTCAGGGTACATCCCACTGGTCCACCTCACTCAGTAAGGACACAGGCAAGACATTTCCCTATCAGATATATTTACAAATTCAAATAACATAATAGCTGAACTATACGAAAGAGACGTTTTCTTTCCTCTCTATATATATGGTATGGTTTGTAGAGAACAACGAGACTTAAGAAATGTCTCAACATATAACAATTTCTCCCGGCCATTTTCCAGTATTGCTCTGGCTATAAATAATGTGTTATCTCCCTGCAACCTCCCCAGTTGCCATAACTCACCTGAAGAAGGTTGTAGTTTCCAATTACCTTTACAGGTCCCATGGGTCCTTCCTTGTGTTGAATTACGTCGATTTCAATTTTTTTACAAATATTATCATCAAAAAGTGTATTTTCTCTTCTCTGGTGTACGTACGAGATTCTATTAACTCGGGAAGCTCGGGTAAATGTAAACCATGCAAGACCATTTATACTCAGACGGTACAAATCACTAAAGAGCTAGTTAAGGTACAAGTACCATTGCCAGCTCAGATCATCAACAAGTTACTATGTAAGGTATAGGTATTATTTCGGTCGACAGGGAGCACTAACAAGCCTGACGTCAAGACCTCTGTCAACACAAGACAGATGAAAAATACGTACCACTAGTTACACAACGGAACACAAACCAGGCAAGTTATACACACTACACCAGCAACTCAGGAAACCATTTCATGCGTGAGAAGCCCACGGACCGCTTGACCTGTTCCTCAATACCCACCACTGACGCATCACATCTGTCGCTCCTCATGACATCAGATGTTTCAGTTCTGCTGGGCTTCCCTTCCTCCTTTGTTTTGTTCCATTCTCTACTGTATCTAGTTCCTCTCTCTCTCTCTCTCTCTCTCTCTCTCTCTCTCTCTCTCTCTCTCTCTCTCTCTCTCTCTCTCTCTCTCTCTCTCTCTCTCCGGGAGTGTCGCTGGCTCCTAGGCCAACACCCACCTCAGCCAGCACTGGGGATGTTTATACGTATCACACGCTGAACCTGATCGCTATTCAGAGCCTCACCCCGATCATCACGGCCAACCTCATCGTTTATTTCCCTTACATGAGCCTCACCTCCCGTGCGCACCTACCTCGGGCTCTTGCTAAATCATACACAAAAAGCTAACTGTAGTATTCATCAAACTAAAGCTTCGCAAACTTGGAAAAAGAAAGTGTGTTGGTGCAATATGTCTCACTTACCGTAAAGATGGCTCCCAGTCGGTCAGTTGCCTGGTTGGTATTCCAGCTGAATTCCAGTAGATAAGGAGTTACTTCCATATTCCTTCCCCGCCCGACCTACACTGTATATAAATCCTGGAGGCCCGACCCTCGAGCCTCCAGGAAGTCGACCATCCCTGACCAGGACCCTAGTGGGGACCTCCACAACTTCCATGCGTCCCCTGGAGCAGGTTTAGGGAGAATTCCAGCTAACCATGGCCCAAAAGATCTCACAGCACCTCCCTGCATCCTCTCAGGGAAGACTTTCCCCTGACCATGGACCTAAGTTGCCTTCTTCACCGCCTTAGATGCCAGCTTCCCTCCACTGTGGGGTGTGCCTGAGCCATCCACAACCCGCCCATACCCACAACTCGCCCATACCCACAACCCGCACATACTCGCATGCCCTCATTATTTCCTGCAAAACAATTCCCTACAAGTTAAAAATTGGATTTTCATTGTGGAGAGTCTGGCCTTTAATTTCGCCAACTTGTGAAATGGGTTTTGTGAGAATTAGGGTTTTAACCTGAGCCGGGATATTGCTCCAGAGTTTGTAAAGAAACTTGTAAACTGGTTAATACTGGAATGTCCAGCTTGTGACCGTCTGAGTGGCCAGCTAGTGTCCAGCTTATGGCCGTCTGAGTGGCCAGATTATGTCCAGTTTGAGGCCATCTGAGTGGCCAGCTCGTAACCGTCTGAGTGGCCAGCTGGTGACCGTCTGAATGGCCAGCTGGTAACAAGCTGAATTAGGTTTCAACCACCTGGCACGTCCTTTCTTTGAGCTAGGAACACTGGTGACGCAACTGTCCCTATTCTGGCAAGGGCCATAGTGACCCATGGACCGGTTCACTGAAGGTCAGAGTCACAGTGACCCACGCACCGAGTCACTGCAGGTCAGAATTACAAAGGGTCACTGCAGGTCAGGCTGACAGTATCAGAATCAGTTCGACACGTCAAACCAAGAAGGTCATGGTCAGGTCATGGTGCCATGATAAAGGATGGAGGTCATGTTTTGCATGATACGTGTGATGATACAACATGTCACAGGACATCTGGTCCGCTAGAAATAGTTAACCTCATTTCACAACTTCCTAAACTTGTCATTCTGTTTGATTACTTGTTACTAAGACAACCTCCCTACTGCACTCATGACATGTCTGAAAAACCTGGCCACATGCGGCCTGGTGGACCAACCAGGGCCATCTGGGTCACTCAGAGGCCAGCAGGGCCAGCTGGGCATATTTCCCCCAAGAATAATCACAGATCGTTAGCGAATGGTCAACAAGGGAAGACAGGGCGGGAAGTGGGTCGTTAGTGGTAGTTGCGTCTGAAGGAACGAGGAGTTATAGCCCCACCGCCGCCACACTCCACCCACCCACCCACCACTCTGTTCCTCCCCTTAGATTGCCCCTCTCCCTCCCCTCACCGCCGCCACAACAGGGGAGCCACACACCTCCCGGCCCGTGCCAGGAGGCTTGGCAGTGGCTGTGAGGAGGGCTGGCTGTGGATGAGGGGAGGGTTGCTTGTGGGTGAGGGAAGGACTGGCTATGGATGAGGGGAGGATTGGTTGTGGGTGAGGGAAGGACTGGCTATGGATGAGGGGAGGATTGGTTGTGGGTGAGGGGAGAGCTGGCTGAGGGTGAGGGGACAGCTGGATGAGGGTGAGGGGGATGAGTGATGGTCTCACCTTCACCCCTGCCTCCCATCACTGAAGGGTCTTCCTGACTGGGAGAATACAGGAACTATATAACGAGGAGACCTGATAAGGCCGTCCTCAACCCTCGTGCCCCCACCACCAGATCCAGGGATCAAATGGATTATGTTCGAAGATAAATCCCGACAAGAGGGAGACAGTGGGGATTACCCAAGCGTGATGAAATTTACCGGAAGTCTTCGATGATTTCACGAGAGAGAGAGAGAGAGAGAGAGAGAGAGAGAGAGAGAGAGAGAGAGAGAGAGAGAGAGAGAGAGAGAGCTGTTTGTCGAGCACCAGAGAATTTTCATATTTTGTAACCATTTATTGGTCTTCCAACATCAGACTCCCCTCGCAGTTCAGTCGCTCCTAACTACCTTGTTCTCTCTCGTTTATCAGTTAATCAGGTGAGAGTGTCAGTTGTTATCGCTCGTCTGATCGCTGATGGGCGTTGACAGTGTCAGTGTAAGGTTGTTTGATGGTCTCTCTCTCTCTCTCTCTCTCTCTCTCTCTCTCTCTCTCTCTCTCTCTCTCTCTCTCTCTCTCTCTCTGAGTGAGTGAGAGTTGATAGGTTGCATTAGAGGGAATGAGGAGAGCGGTTGTAAGGGATGTCTGTAAGTGGTTTAAGTAGTATTCATATCTGAGTGCCCATTAAATGTTATGGTGCTGTGGTAGATCTAAGGAATGAATGAAACAAAGGTGTTCAGTTGGTTGCAGCCTTTTTCCTTGTGACTGTGATTCTTGGGCATCAACTTTCAATATAGACTCTACACTCCACCTGCACAACGTACTATATCAGTGTTATTTATCTTATCGTATATAATTCAGGAAGAGAACTTATTCTCAAACCTCATCGCTTGGGGGTGATACCTTGACTAGACTATGAGGAGAGAACAAAGGACAGTAACATGTAACTTACACACGAACAAATCGCGTCCTAATGATCTCTGAGCACATGAGAGAAAGTTGGAAAGTCAGAGTAAATTTTCAGGTAGACTTGGTCACAAAGAGTCTTTATAAGCAGGTCGTCTAATGGTGAATAAATACACTATCGTAATAATTAACTCGGAGGTATAACTTTTCTTGCTCTTGTTAGGGTCGTGTGTGTTTGTAAATCATTATATAAGTTTATGTTAGACCTGCTGCTGCTACTGGTGTGTGGTAGTGATGGTGTTGTGTGGTGGTGATGGTGGTGATGGTGGTGTGTGGCGGTGATGCTGGTGATGCTGGTGTGTGGTGGTGGAGTGTATAACTGATTGTGTCAGTATATTCACTACATCAAACTGTCGCTAGTGTACCCCCTGCACTGCCCCAGTCACTGACCTACACACCTCCGGCCTGGACGTCATTGCTGCAGGAACACTACGTCACTGAGGAGCTCTCTCACTCTCTTGTTATCCCCATAATAACATTAATTTTTCTATACATACGATGTTCAATAAACTTCACAGTATATTGTAAAGCTACGAGAGGATAACATTCTCTGTTTCGAAAAACCTTTAGAGAATCAAAGTTTTGAGCTTAGGCTCTTCCCCCGTTAGGTCCAGGTGGTCGTCACGCCCATCTTGCTAAACTGCAGACTTGAACCACATCTCAGCTGACCACAGTACAAAGTATAAACATCACGTAAGAAAGTGATGGATTTCTACACTTACAACTCGACAAATCCTAAACGGTGATGTTAGAAACCAACTGGATTACAAGGGATTGCGCGTTATTGTCCCTCCTAGCTATAGGGGATGACAAGCGTGACGCTGGTACGATGAAGGCAACCAGTAATGAACTCTGGTCATCCCCTGAGGGTTAAGTAAATAATCCGGAAATGTTCAGAAAATATTAATATTATGGAGTAATTTCTGATTGATCGCATGTTTCAAAACTTGGAGTAGTGAAGATAGAGGCGTGCTATGTATAACTACCAGTCTGTTATTGTAACAAAGGCAAAGACTTAATTGATATCAACCAACAGCCAATGAAAATTTAAGGTCCATGAGAGTCTTCATGTAGACTGGTTTTTTTTTTTTCATACAGATGAACAGCTTATTTGTCCTTCCCAGAGCATCCCGCGGCGGTAATTAGATTGATGTGTGTCTTCCATTCATCCTTTCTCACAGAATATCTATATCAGCATACTTCCTCTCTGTCATATGATGTCGATGGCTATTTCTCTATTGGCTGATGTACCGGAAGGCGTGGTGGATCGGGAGGAGCCCTGATATTTAAGGTACTGTTACCGTCCTCCAGCAACAAACATTGTCACAGACCATCAAGGGTTTTATGATTTGCCTTTTTCATTTACTCCTTACCATCCTCCTCTTCTTACTCCTCCCCTTTCTCACACACCTCCTCACTCCTGGCTAGCCTCAGCCAGGCAAGTCTGTGTTGATAATGCTAATAAGTTTCCTCCAGTAAATATATTCATACTTGGGCAAGTCCGCCGCCTCTTGAGGTGGGGATAAGATGCCCAAGATGGTATAGATGTGATAATAATGGTCCTCTAATATCACGAAGAGAAGGAACAAAGGAGGAGCAAGAGAGTGAAAAATGTCATCGATATTGCTTTATCAACTTCCAGCGAATCATCCAACTGTTACTGACGGTAAGAAGGAGCAGTGTGGCAGGAGCCGTTGGAGGAGCAATGTGGTAGGAGCCTTTGGAGGAGCAGTGTGGCAGGAGCCGTTGGAGGAGCCGTGTGGCAGGAGCCGTTGGATGAGCAGTGTGGCAGGAGCCGTTGGAGGAGCCGTGTGGCAGGAGCCGTTGGAGGAGCCGTGTGGCAGGAGCCGTTGGATGAGCAGTGTGGCAGGAGCCGTTGCAGGCGTCGCCATGCTGGCCAACCCTGAAGGTTGCCGGGGCCGACAGATCCAGCCCCAAGAAGTCCATCTTCCAGTAGGAACATTATACTGACTACTACAGTACCGTGTACTCCCGAGGGTGCATGACCAGAACAAGTGGACTCTAGTAGTAACATTCCTTCCTGTATGAGTCAGTAGATAAGTAAAGGAATTACCGGATAAATGGAGGAAGGAAACCCAGTTTGAATTATGATGAACAGATGAAGTGGCCTCCGTGACAGATGTAACTGATGATTAATGTCTCTACATCAACTGAAGGTCATTAGTCGAGAAATGACTTGTTACCAAGGTATTGATGTTACCGCCCTAGTAACGCTGCCTGAGTAATGACACGTTGATGACCAGCATCTTAACCACACTCTACCCACCCAACAACATGTCCACAAAAACGGAGTGCCGAGCATGCCGCACTCACAGTCAACGCACCTTTCTTTCCTTTCTGTGAACAACGCACTCACCTCCCTTTACATTCAACGCACCCACCCACCTTCCTCCTCCCTGGGCTGATCAACACAAGCAATATATCTGGAAAATTCAATTTCATGGCACCATTGTCATGCCCGGGTGTGAGCGCCAATCACCTGCAGAGGACTCGACCCAGCGAGGCAGACCCTCCGGCATAACATCCAGTGCACTGGACGATGGTAGCAGACGCGCCCCCGTGAAGCTCTGGCGTCGGACCTGTGATGCAGCAGGAAAGACCCGCCCTAATATTTTTCTGGAAAATTTAGATGATGCGTAAGTCTGGTGGGATGAAGTATTAAAGGCCAGAATCATCAGGGGAGTATTATAACTTGTGGCAAGAAGGCTTCCTGCCACATCATGGCCCACTAAAATCTGCATGGCATTAGCATAATGTCAACACCAGAGTCTCGGCCTCTCCTTAAAAATGAATTTACACCATCTTCCAGCCGAACCGACTTGCCTCAGTCTTGTCTAAAGCCTCCAATGTTCTCAGAGTATGTGATTTTCTCTGGAATACACAAGAAATAATCTCCCACACAGGAACAAGATCCTTAAATATTTTGGTCAAGACCATATTCTTTATCGACATGATATATTCTACTCCAGATATAAGAAGGAGACGGAAGCATCACTGATCACAATTTCAAAAAGTCAATTTGTGTGAAGCGTAACTCGGTGTTCACAGTCCAGAAGCTGGAACGACGAGTCTGGAAAATACTGGTCTGTCGAGCGCACCATTTGCTGCATTAACATAAAGGTGAAGTCTGGATACAAGCCAGATGGTGGGGACAAGGAGTTCCAGGTGTCTAGTGGAACACATTCTAGGCTGAATACAAGCCAGGAGGCATTGGAGGAAAAACCCTAGCTGCCTGATGGAACACATTCAAGGATAGATTCAAGCCAAGTGTCGAGGAAGAGGAGTTTCAGATGTCAAGGTGAACATAATTCAGTAGATTTTTCCCGCGGGCTCTTGCCATATATTGTTTATGATTACAGCTGAAGAAGGTCGATATTGATGTCCGCTTCGTATGTTTGTTGCAGAGTATGATGTAGTACGTGGATACGACGGAAAGTTTACTCTGGTCGGTTTCACTCAGACTATCCCAAGCTGTTCTTGAAGGTTGTCATTGCAAGTGTTCATTCTATACACTTACTACAGGTGACCATCCCAGTTGATTATGTTATTGTCTTGCCCCTCTTTGTGGTTACCAGCAGTTTTCCATGTTGCTTTCGAAGAAAGTCAAGAGATATTACTTCCAAGAGGCTGTTCACTGTTATTGTTTTCTGAAGTAACGCCATTTGCTTCCTCCAGAAAAGTTACTGTACATTTTTCTCCAAACACTTTTAAATGGAATTCAAAGGCTGTTACGGAATATTCTCAGATGTTCATCAGAGATGTTATTCCAAGAGGTTGTTCCTAGATGTTGCTCTGAGATGTTCCAAGTTAATGTTCCAAGAAGACTGCTTGAACTGGTTGTTCCAAGATGTTATTCCAAAAGGTTTGTTTAGGGGTTCAAGACACTGTTACTAGAGATTGTCCGTAAATAGCAACATTTGTTCTAAGAGGTTGTTCCAAGGGACTGTTCCCTAGAAAGTTCCAAAAGACTGATCCAAGACTTTGTTCCAAGGGACTGTTCTTTAAGAGTTCCAAAAGTCTGTTCCAAAAGTACTTTTTCCCAAGAGATTCTTTGTAGAGAGTTCCAGAAGGTTGTTCCAGACTCTCTCGTGCAGTGACATTGTCTGAGGCTGTTGCAGGGTCCCAAGACACAAGGTACCTGAAAATCACACAAAGTTCCTGATGCTGCCCTATCTCAAGGATGGATGTTACTCAGGACCAAGGGCAGAGAACTGCATGAGCAATAAGATAAGGGAATGATAACTCAAAGAGAAATATGATCTGAGAAATGGCCACCGTTTCTCACCAAAATTTCAACGAAGAATAAAATTCTTGTCTCATAAGTGGTCTGGAGATTTACAGCGGACGATGACTGCCTTGTGAAACCTCACTTCTTTACATCAAAATACTTGTTGAATCTCGTAAAAATCCCCCCAAGACGTTGAAGAAATATGTACCACTCCACCCCAGTGATGTTATTCTGGCCAGCTGGACTACTAGATGAAATGTTTATTCAAATTGAAAGTAGTTTACATAGCGTTTGTTGGTCGGAACTATTTTCGAAACATTTTTGAAGAATGAAAAATTAACTTAAATATTTCTGTAAACAATGGGAAGATGAATGGAAGAGGAATAGAAATATTCATATACTGAATCACACACACACACACACACACACACACACACACATATACATATATATATATATATATATATATATATATATATATATATATATATATATATATATATATATATATATATATATATATATATATATATATATATATGTATGTAGAAGTGGTAGAGGATGTGTGGATCAGGTGTTTGCTTTGAAGAATGTATGTGAGAAATACTTAGAAAAACAAATGGATTTGTATGTAGCATTTATGGATCTGGAGAAGGCATATGATAGAGTTGATAGAGATGCTCTGTGGAAGGTATTAAGAATATATGGTGTGGGAGGCAAGTTGTTAGAAGCAGTGAAAAGTTTTTATCGAAGATGTAAGGCATGTGTACGTGTAGGAAGAGAGGAAAGTGATTGGTTCTCAGTGAATGTAGGTTTGCGGCAGGGGTGTGTGATGTCTCCATGGTTGTTTAATTTGTTTATGGATGGGGTTGTTAGGGAGGTAAATGCAAGAGTTTTGGAAAGAGGGGCAAATATGAAGTCTGTTGGGGATGAGAGAGCTTGGGAAGTGAGTCAGTTGTTGTTCGCTGATGATACAGCGCTGGTGGCTGATTCATGTGAGAAACTGCATAAGCTGGTGACTGAGTTTGGTAAAGTGTGTGAAAGAAGAAAGTTAAGAGTAAATGTGAATAAGAGCAAGGTTATTAGGTACAGTAGGGTTGAGGGTCAAGTCAATTGGGAGGTAAGTTTGAATGGAGAAAAATTGGAGGAAGTAAAGTGTTTTAGATATCTGGGAGTGGATCTGGCAGCGGATGGAACCATGGAAGCGGAAGTGGATCATAGGGTGGGGAAGGGGGTGAAAATCCTGGGAGCCTTGAAGAATGTGTGGAAGTCGAGAACATTATCTCGGAAAGCAAAAATGGGTATGTTTGAAGGAATAGCGGTTCCAACAATGTATGGTTGCGAGGCGTGGGCTATGGATAGAGTTGTGCGCAGGAGGATGGATGTGCTGGAAATGAGATGTTTGAGGACAATGTGTGGTGTGAGGTGGTTTGATCGAGTAAGTAACGTAAGGGTAAGAGAGATGTGTGGAAGTAAAAAGAGCATGGTTGAGAGAGCAGAAGAGGGTGTTTTGAAATGGTTTGGGCACATGGAGAGAATGAGTGAGGAAAGATTGACCAAGAGGATATATGTGTCGGAGGTGGAGGGAACGAGGAGAAGAGGGAGACCAAATTGGAGGTGGAAAGATGGAGTGAAAAAGATTTTGTGTGATCGGGGCCTGAACATGCAGGAGGGTGAAAGGAGGGCAAGGAATAGAGTGAATTGGATCGATGTGGTATATCGGGGTTGACGTGCTGTCAGTGGATTGAATCAGGGCATGTGAAGCGTCTGGGGTAAACCATGGAAAGCTGTGTAGGTATGTATATTTGCGTGTGTGGACGTATGTATATACATGTGTATTGGGGTGGGTTGGGCCATTTCTTTCGTCTGTTTCCTTGCGCTACCTCGCAAACGCGGGAGACAGCGGCAAAAAAAAAAAAAAATATATATATATATATATATGTGTGTGTGTGTGTGTGTGTGTGTGTGTGTGTACCTTGAACCTTACATCCTCAAACCTTATAAAACGCTGTATTGTTTTGGTATTTACATAACTGTCTGCAGTACATAATGGGGCTGTAGAGACCTTGAATAAATTAGGTAAACGAAAATCTGTGTAGAGCGATACTGGTTCGTACTTTCACTTTCCTATTTTTCTCGTAATCATTCAGCCTTTTATTTCCCGTGCAATTAAGTAAAACATGCCGAACAAATTTCTAACTTGTATATGCTTCTGTTTTTTCCTCGAAGCATTTTCATGGGAATTTCATGTGTTTCCTCTCTATCTGCTGACTCATATATATATATATATATATATATATATATATATATATATATATATATATATATATATATATATATATATATATATATATATATATTACGGAAGCGGGAGCTCAGCTGGGAGCGAACCATAGTTAAAAAGAAATAAAATCATATACATTACAAACACTAACTCCCCTTCCAATGAATATATTTTTGCTGTTAGTTTTTCTGGCCAATATACATTTTTACCCCCTTTGCATTTTATATCCAGGCAGAGTAGTGGTGTGAAGTGCTGAATGTATGAGCAGGGAGCCTGAAGCAATAATACTGGCATGTTATAAAATGTGTCACACCGTAACCTGTGACAATATGCCACTATATCATGCCATGTGGCATTTTGTGACGTCATAAAACGTTATTGAAAACAACGCAAGTTTGGTTAATGTCACGCCTCGTATGACGTCTCATGTGAGGGGACGAATCGATAATGGGTTACAGCACATGAGGAAACGTGATTGGCTGTGACATCGTGCAGGGTGGAATAGGTTATTGTGACGGGGCGCAGTGAACCAAGATATGACGCAGCTTGACGTAACGTAACCCTGGGATCCGACGCAATATGACGTCACAAGGCACAGGAGCACGTGATGACATGCTGACTTGAGATGCCACGACGTGAGGTGATGTAACATGATTCTAGTCAAAGGTAATGTGACATGACACAACCAAAATGATTCTGGAAAAATGATGCTCATCCTTGGCTATGGTTATCATGGTTAGGGGTGGGGCGGGCGAGGGGAGACTCGAATCATCACAACAGAAGCATCATCATGACTGAAAACCTTGAGCAGTGCCAATAGTTCAGGCAGAGCCAGCGACCACAGAGGCTGTCGAAGACCAGTGCTGACTTTCAGAGGACAGTACAGGCAGCACACACACTCAGGTGTCTCTGTGAAGGTGAACGGGAGGCGGTAAGCCACATCACCTCTGCCATCAATCCGTCAGTTGGTCATAGATTTGTTCGTGTCAACTCTAGCATCACAATCAACTCATATGTCATTATAAAAGACCGGATGCCGGTTGACCCACTCTCTCATCCGTCATCTGGCGCTTCGCTTAGCCTAGTTGCATATAGCCATCACACACACACACACACACACACACACACACACACACACACACATCAACCAGAATCATCATTGGGATCCTAATTTGATTTTTCGCCTCATAAAACTGATTTAGAACTAGGGCGACCCATCCTTTCTGTCATCACTTGAAAAAATGACATACAAATTTCACATGAGTTGCTGCAGTGAATGACGCTATGCAATTAAACAATCAGAAAATATCCATAAAATATACAAGTCTTTCACTCCGTCTGCTTCAGGTCACTGTGATATGTTTGTTGAAATGATTCATGTAATGTTTGATGATCCATCAGACTGTGTGGATGTGTGACGGTGTTAAGTAAACGTGATTGCTAGACGCTCTCCCCTGTCAACACGAACACGATTGTTCTAAGCCTCGTAAGCACTCTTTTACACACTTACACACTTCACGCGTACACACACACTTAATCCAATCTACCCCCCGACCCAATCACACACACACACACACACACAGTAGCTACCCGGCTGGTCATGTCTCAACGTTCTGTTGTCTGAAGGAGCTCCAGGTGGCGCCTCCCAGACACACCTTGATTACTTTACCGGCCAACATTTGACACCCCCACGCACCCTCCCTCCTTGCCCTACACTGAGGCCACGCACCCTCCCTCCTTGCCCTACACTGAGGCCACGCACCCTCCCTCCTTGCCCTACACTGAGGCCACGCACCCTCCCTCCTTGCCCTACACTGAGGCCATGACAGCCAGAGTAGCTGTGCAAATTTTTTATCTCCTTTTATGGATCAGATTAATCTCTCTATTTATCGAAAATGGTCGTTATACATCGACGACGCGTCTGTAAGTATGTGGAATTTCTACTGTTAGTGCTGATTTGGTGGTATACAGCGCTGGATCCTTGGCCATAATATTGTCTGCATCACATTCTACCGATCTGTATCACACTCTACCAGTCTGCATCACATTCTACCAGTCTGCATCACATTCTACCAGTCTGCATCACAACATCTACAAAAATACGAGTTTTGCGACCAGATTACTTCCTGGCCAACGCCACCTCCCCATCCACACCAGAGGACAGTGATAACGAGAGAAATTCTCAGTTGGACAGAAACCAACATGATTTGTGGGAAAATAACAGGTATTGAAAAGGGATCAATCAGCTAGATAACAGCAGTCTTGTAAACAACCTTTCCTAAATATCTTCATGATATAAATAAAGATCTATATACGAATATATATATATATATATATATATATATATATATATATATATATATATATATATATATATATATATATATTATCCCTGGGGATAGGGGATTAAGAATACTTCCCACGTATTCCCTGCGTGTCGTAGAAGGCGACTAAAAGGGGAGGGAGCGGGGGGCTGGAAATCCTCCCCTCTCTTTTTTTTTTTTTTTTTTTTTTTTTTTTTTTTTTTTCCAAAAGAAGGAACAGAGAATTGGGCCAGGTGAGGGTATTCCCTCAAAGGCCCAGTCCTCTGTTCTTAATGCTACCTCGCTAACGCGGGAAATGGCGAATAGTTTAAAAGAAAAAAGAAAAAGATATATATATATATATATATATATATATATATATATATATATATATATATATATATATATATCCCTGGGGATAGGGGAGAAAGAATACTTCCCACGTATTCCCTGCGTGTCGTAGAAGGCGACTAAAAGGGAAGGGAGCGGGGGGCTGGAAATCCTCCCCTCTCAATTTTTTTTAATTTTCCAAAAGAAGGAACAGAGAAGGGGGCCAGGTGAGGATATTCCCTAAATGGCCCAGCTGTCTGTTCTTAACGCTACCTCGCTAACGCGGGAAATGGCGAATAGTTTGAAAAAAAAAAAAAAAAAAATATATATATATATATATATATATATATATATATATATATATATATATATATATATATATATATATATATATATATAAACGTCTTCCACAAGTTCCATAATTCATGTATTGGAAACATGAAAACAATCTCAATTTCCACAGAGCCCCTAAACCTGTATCCACTGTTGTTGGCTCAGATTTTTTTCCAGTTTTCCAATTACGTCCAGAAGTCCCTCGAGGAGCCTCACATGGTGGGCTAGACAGGTCGTCAACAGGTTTTGCTTCGAGCCTCAGCCGCGCTGTCGTTAATGCTTGAAGTATCACTAACGTGTGCAGAAAATCGAAGACATTGTTTACATGAACGTGTGTGTCTTCCTCGTGACCCTGACGACCACTTGCTGCTGCTGATGTCCCGTGGTGTAGCGATTAGCGTTGCTGACCGTGACGTATTCACGGGGCACCCAGGGGCGAACGTATGGGTTCGAATCTTATTCATGGCAGTCAGGTCCTCAGGCAACACAGCTGTTCATCAATCCCTGGAGGTTGGTCGATGAAATGGATACCTAGCTCAGGCTAGGGTATATATATATATATATATATATATATATATATATATATATATATATATATATATATATATATATATATATATATATATACAGCAGTGTTTCACCAAGTAGATCCAGTAGATCCAGTAGATCCTAGTCTCACTTTTGTATTCATGATAATTGTCGATTTACCACTGTCCTCTGCGGAGCCACAAATATGTGTTGTTACTATGTTATATATCGTATTCCTCCAGGTGTCTGTTGTCTCAGTTTTGTACTGATGATGTTCCGAGTATCATGTATCACCTGAGGACACCGCTGGCAGGTGTGATCTCCCTACTGGAGATGTTCCAGAGCCTCCAGCTTCTCCAGAACGCCTCATTCTTTTTTTTTCTCAAGTCACGAGTGGTATGTGATGAGGTTGTGTATGTATGTGTGTGTGTGTGTGTGTGTGTGTGTGTGTGTGTGTGTGTGTGTGTGTGTGTGTGTGTCCTCACCATCTTTTTACGTTAATTCCTTTTCTTGTCTTCCTTTCATTAATTTTCTTCAGATATTTTCCTCTCTGCTCTACAGCGTCATCTTCATATCATCTTCTTGTTTCCATATCATATGCTTTCCGTCTTTTTGATAGGTTCTAAGTAATTCTCATCATCCTTCAAAATGTTCATCAATTTCTCTTTTCTCTTGTTGCTACCTCTAATTTTCTCTCTTCTTTAGTTTATGATTCCCTTTGTTCTTTCCTTGTCTCTTCTCCTCTTCTTCAGTCCTCCAGGTTTCATCTCCATACTTCCTCCTTCTCCTCCTTTTACTATCCTCTCCTAATCTCCCTCCCTCTTCAGCTCTCCTCTGCCATTCAAGTTTCATTTTAGTGTTTGTAATCCTGATGAGTTTTCTCAAAATATGTATTCATAGCCAGGTGGAGCCAGATGGAGCCAGTGGCTCTTGAGACGTGGGTGACGGACCCTAGCCAGGTGGAGCCAGGTGGAACCAGTGGCTCTTGAGACGTGAGTGACGGACCCAGCCAGGTGGAGCCAGGTGGAGCCTGGGTTACGGCCAAAGCTACACAAATATGGAACATAACAATATAAAGTTAACACTAAGAATCAAGCAAGTATAAACAGAGGAGACAACATATCTTCAAAATATTGTTTTCATTTTCATCAGTTCATCAGTTGTACAGAAGCCGACAATGAGAAACATTAAAGAGAAATTTTCTCCTTACATTAGCATATTCAACAAGCCAGGAAAGTTGTTCTGGACAATGAATATTTGAGTGGAAAATGTGAAGCTTTCGGGAGGAATATCATGTTACCTTTGTATACTGTATCTCTTCTGCAGTACTCTGAGCACAGGACGCTATCGTAATATTGCTCTCTTCACTATGATTATGATAAGATGGTATACAGAGCTGGGCTAACGTGCGTCTTGTATACACTTCCTGAAGTGTCGTCGCTTTGACTTTTGGTGAAGTAATACTACAGCAGGCTGTTGTGATACCCCACCATCATCACAGGCTATTCACGGGGAGTGATTACGTCACCAGCAGCTGAGGCCATTTAACTGGTAATTATGTTTCACCAGTAACACAGGTCGTTCACTGGTAATAGCGTCACCAACAACACACACCATCAGGAGATTATAACGGGAAATGTCGTCCCCTGTCGCATGGGGACCCATTGGAACTTGCATGTCATTACAACCATGTTAACAGGAGAGCCTCAGCCTGAGAGCCACAGTCTCAGAGCCTCAGCCTCGGTCTTACTTGTTACGTGTTCCGAATGTTTACATTCTGTTCCGGAGGTTCTCAGAGAGTCACTCACCGTACACAGAGACGTCGTTCTAACCTACAGGAAAAACTATAATGTTTTCATATATTTTTCTCGAGAAATCATTCCATAAAGTTGTCACAGTTATCATCCGCCGTAGCGTGTGTCATCATTCTCAAGACGACATTGTTATTGGGGATTATTCTTGGAACAATTTTACCAACTGCCTTATTTACTGTGATGGCTGTTGACTGCTAATGGGCCAGATGACATCTGGAAATGTAAGATACATCCTTACAACAAGAAGTCTAAGCCAGGTTTATTTGCTACCAGAAACCACATCAGTTGGTTTGAACACCTCGAGCAAAACAGATTTTGGCACAGGAATCTCTGGTGTCCGGTTTTTGAAGAAATTCCGTCACAACTGTTGTGATGGACGCTCTCCTGAGGAGGGTCCATACATGAACATTATCACCAACACTTCCAGCGTCACTTCCAGCCCCGTAATGTCCTCTAGTTCTAAGAGACTCAGAAATATCTAGAGAAAAATAATGAAACATGAATAATAAAAAGTCTCATCATATATATATATATATATATATATATATATATATATATATATATATATATATATATATATATATATATATAGTTTAACGACCAGTTTACATAGTTTAGCTTTCGATTTCAGATTTTGATATTTATAAACTAAGTAGCCATCGAAGGTTTGTTTCAAATGATGTTACTTGTCCATGAACGTCAAGTTATATGGTGGTGTGAGCTCTATAAGTATTCTATAAGATCAAGCACAAATAAACAGCCAGAGCCTGAACCGCACTTTGGGAAACTAACTAGAACGTTTATTACATGAAGTGAGTTTCCCTAACTTTAATAAAGTCTGCTTCCCAGACTGCGATCTAACGAATTCTTTATCCATTTCGAATAATCATCAAAAGTGAAGCGAAATTAAATCAACAGCGAGCTTTATTCCGTTTTCGTTTGGGTTGACTGATGATCATCATCTGTACCACAGACCACAGGATATCAAGCAGACAACAAAGCATTAAGTATCGACGCACCTCAGGTGGAGTTCTCGAAGCTGCTTCATTCATCGGTTCAGTGTTGGTGTCGGAATATGATGTTTCACTTCATCTTTCAACCTTATATTGGGGTTTGATCGGCAAATTGGTCGTCGTTATGTAATCTCAAGAGGAATGACGGAGATAGAAGAGGAACGGAAACTCCAAGGACAAATGATCACTAGATGACCTAGTTGATAGCGCTGTTAAACAACACTTTGAAGAAAACATTATGGCAAGATACAGACGAACGGAACGCTTCGAAGCCCGTGTACCGCAGCTCCCTGGGGCCGCTACTGAGGCTCATTTGTGAAGGTATCGCTCAGTGATGGTTGAACAGTGTTTCATGTACCACCAGACGAGTATGACCGGAGGTTATGACGGCCGGGGACCTTGATCTACTGCGACTCGCTGTCCAGACTCGTGAGTGGCTAAGTCCTCCGGCAGGTGGTCAGCAGTATAACCCGGCTTAACCTCCTTATCTGTGGAAGGCGAGTATCATACACCGTCATGTCCTGACCTTCTGCGTGGGTATATGTTGCATACAGTGTTCACGTGGGCTTTAAGCCATATTGTGGTGACGAAATCTGGCATATGGAACGGTTACGTCTGGCAAGGGTATGGAGGGAAAGGCAATAACAAGAAGGAACTAAACTTTTTCATTGGATGATTAAATACAAGAGGATATACAGTTCGAATAATATGCGAGGGGCGCCTGGGGTTTACTGTTTGTTCTAGAGGCACAACAGTTGTGGATATACCTGGTTATAAACCTGCTTCCCTCGAGGCATCTTTTTGTACAGTGTATCATTAATACTTCGTGGAGTAGCTGACACGTGATTGTTTACCTTTAGTCATTGTTGTACTGGAGACGACACGCGAGACCATGTAGTGACTGAAGGTTGGGTGGTGATGGTGGTCACATGTTATCATTCTGGTTTTGGCAAAATTACTCGTTAGGTGACAACACCAGTGTTTGCGTAACTTGGCTGGATAATACAGTGGTCTTGACGTCACGGAAAACGTTTTGCCATACTGTGCTTTTCAGACAATAACTACCAGTTTTGAGTTGGTGACATCACTGTGTGGTCAAATTATGCTTGTGATTTGGTTGGTTACTTGAACTAACGACCAACAAATTACTGGTTAGCAGACTCGGGACGACGGTCTTTGATGTTGGCACTTCTATCTTGGTCGACTCTGGTGATGACTATGGTCGTACCGAGACGAGACCTGGGTGATCTGGGTGGCTTGCCTCTGACTGGTTGACATGTCCAGTACCCGTACGTTGACTGGATGAAACCTCGGGAGAACCATTACACCACATGCAAATATTGAATTTTGCAAAGGAAAAATCTTTATCTAAACCTAAGTTCATCTAACCTAACCTCCGTTACATCTTCTAGAAAAGTAACACATCCGATTTGATTAATTTGCAAGTTTTGTGACCAATTTTTTTTTTTTTTTATATATTTCTGCACAACTGAAAGTGTTGCATTATCACCGTCTCTTGTATACACCAGAGTAAAGGTCGCTGACCCACAATCATTCTCTTGTGTGGGCGTCATTAAACGTCAGATGACCTTGTTTCCATCAATGGCCGTCCACAAAGATGTACCGGCTGCCAAAGGCGATAGCATTCTTTTAACAAGGTTTAATCTGCCTGTAACTCAATGTTGAGAAAATGCTGTTCGTCGGGCTTGTTTCCTTGTAATGTGTTCGTACAAATAGGTTTCCAATTTTCAATTCCGTCATAGATACTTGGAATCTAAGCTCATATTTCCCGCAAAGCACTTGGATTCTACACTGGTCGTGTGATGGAGACGACAACGCTAACATTTGGATTCGTTACAAAATTGCTCCAGACGTTTCTTGCTGTTTCTCTTGGCTACTATAACACACGAGTTTGGAACTCTCTAAAACATCCATCGCTGGTAAGTGCTGCTCGCTGGTCTGTGGAGCGAGGGTCCTCCTGCCTTAGATGAAGGGGATCAAGTATATCCAACTTGGCATTTTGATATCTAGTAGTTGGTCTATATATTTCCTTTTCCATTTACGGAGGAGTTACCACACATTCTTGACCGTTATCAAATTGACATTCTGCACTAGTCCAGACTTCCGTAATCCTGGAAACAAAAAGAAGGCACCTAGTCATCTCGGGTGACCACCATTTCCCAGCCTTCCAGTGCGCGAAGCCACGTCGTCGTCCAAATCTGTGTGAAGACCTCGGTTGGTCCTTAAGCTTACCAGAGTTGTAATTCAAAACAATACTAAGTCAGAATAGGAAAATGTTTTCGAGAGGAACTCTTTTAAGTTTACTCGTTATTTAGAATGTGTGCCAGTTATATTTACCAGCTGTAACTGGCAACTCTAAATTGTGTATATTCTTCTCATACATCTGGTTTATATACCAACCTAACTGTCGTGTGACTACTTGCAGACACCTTGTGAGGTGAGGCTCTGTGGTGACTCCTCCTCCCTGGTGACCTGACCTCTGAACTCCAGGACCTTACCAGGATTCCCTCGT
Source organism: Panulirus ornatus (assembly GCF_036320965.1). Classification (NCBI taxonomy): domain Eukaryota; kingdom Metazoa; phylum Arthropoda; class Malacostraca; order Decapoda; family Palinuridae; genus Panulirus; species Panulirus ornatus. The sequence continues at coordinate 1,692,681 of NC_092239.1, forward strand.
GGTCATCGTGTGTGTTGCAGACGTCATCATGACACAGGAGTACACCAACACCATCGGTAGCAGCAGCTGGTGCCTCCTGGTCAGGCTGCTCCTCAGGTGGGTCTGCCAGGGGCACGACCAGTTAGTCAATGGGAAGGTGGCAGGGTGGGGAAGAAGGGCTGAGAGGAAGGGGGGGGGGGAGAAAAGTTCCTGCAGGGGAGCTGCAGCCGCTTCAAGGACGGTATTTGGGCAATTCTGTTTACATTAAATTTGACCCCCATCCACACTGCAGTGAGGCACAACCCCTACTACTGGCCCCCATCCAAAAAGCACTGGGACACAATTCATCTACTATCCCTCATCGCACAGCCCTGGACTACCTTTGCTATATCATCTGGTGAGGCTTAGACTTTGATGATTTAACACAACTCTAAATTGGAAATCATTAGAGAAGTTTCCTTATGTTATACATAGAACACAAGTACGTGACTGGGAGACTTTACATATTCATTTTTACGAGTTTGTTTCTAGAATAAAATTTCAACAGAAAAATATAAAGATATCCGTAAAAGGCTTGGCTTGTAAGGTGTGTCAGCATGAGAAATGTTTACAAAAGTTAACTATAGTGATGTTGACAGATGGCGGGGCAGCGTGTATAAGGTGGTGTGGGGGGACTTGCTGGTGTACTGTCTCCTGTACACTTTCATCTCCTGCCTCTACCGCTTCAACCTCGACGGCCCAGATAAGAAGTAAGTAGTTCCCTGATTCTCCAGGACTTGTAGTACGTGGTTCTTCACTCTCAAATCCTATATATGCATTGGTTCTGACAGTGGTCTGCTCCTAACTGGTTCTATGGACTGACAGTCGCCTTGGCTCCCCGTCTGGTGTTCAGTTCTTAAGATTGGCAGACGAAAAAAAATATATTTAATACTTAATCTACTGATGATCTAGTTCAGTATATTCATTTGTTGATTCAATATGCTTGATTAGGTATTTCATTTTTCATAACTCTTGTCTATCCCAGCAGTAATCTACTAATGGCTGGCAAATTTGTCCCAAACAATTTTAGACCTTTAGTTTTACATGACCGTCATGGGTTGTAATCTATACATCTTTTATAACTTTCTCGGGTCGGTGATGTGACTTGAGGCTAAAACCCGGGGTGACGAACTATCAAGGTACAGATATACTGGATTAGACATGACTTAAGGGGCCTTGGCTACCTCGTACGCCACTCGACCCCGACGAAAAGTTAATTTCATATCTGATAAGTTCATATAACTCGACAAATCTCTGAACCTTTATGAATGGCCTATGTAAAATGTCTCGTTTACACGTCCTTCGCTCACTGGCAATACAGTACTTTCTAAGGGATTCGTTCCGTTTTGTGATATCTTCATTACGGACAACTGTTTGGTGTACGACGTAGCTACTACATTCTCTAACTTTCCTTGATGATATACTTAGAATACACCAGCATGTGTGGGCCGGGGAGGTAGAATCTCGTCCACTGAGCAGAGGTGGTGCCCTTGATCTGATGTTTGACCCTTCTTATCCAGGATCTTCGAGGAGTTCGTGATGCAGATCAGCCGGTACCGGAACCAGGTCCCTGTGTCCTTCATGCTGGTGTTCTACGTGTGGCTGGTGGTGAGCCGCTGGTGGAACATCTGCCTTGCTCTCCCAGACAACACTAGCACCGCCATGCTCCTCGCTACCTACATCCCAGGAACAGTGAGTCTGTGTCTTGTTCTCCTCCACATTGACCACTTTATGGGTTCCTCTGTGTCGTTCTAAATCTGTAAGATATTCACTCTGACTTAAAGATCACTTAAGGTTGTCAGCCGAAGCAGTTCCTCGAGTGAAGCCTGTCGTAGTTTTATGTAAATCTTGTTTAATTATAATTGAGAACCTGTTAGGTGTACATACCTCTAACGCTATATGGGTATTGTGACGGCTCTTTTCAGTCTGTCGCGCCATGTGTGGAAAATCTATACATACATTTACTCAGATTGCTTCCATACTCAAGTCTGACAAGACAGTGCTGGAATGATCAAGGCAATACTGGGTTAAGAGAATTGTGATCCTCGTGTGATTGCATGATCACACGGAAAATGAAAAGGCAACAGTCAGTCTTCTCAATTTTGGTCTAAAACTGCAAAGACTATGAAAAAACGGCCACCATTTTTAGATCACATGATGGATATAGGTTAATTGTGACAAATTTGGAGGTAACTCTAGTAGTTTAGTTGGCAAGGGCGGTGCTGGCCCCTGCCGTCAGCACCGGTCACGATGCTGGTGAAGGTGTTATAAACAGATGCTGCAGGACCTCTTGACCACCATTATCTCTCAACAGGACAGCCGAGCTTTTGAGGTCCGCACTCGGATCGTCCGCTACATCAACCTGACGTACTGCATGGTGTTCGCCCACATCTCTCATCCCGTCCGCAAGAGGTTCCCAGACTCCCAGAGCCTCGTCAATGAAAGTAGGTCCTGCCATAATCTTGACAGTTTGGCCCAGTAAGTGTCACTTGTTCTGTTAACGAGGTAGGTCATGTCCACACTAGACTGACTGAAGATGACTTGGACAGTACCCAGCCATGGCCTCCACACAAGTAAGTACTGAACTAATCTGTTTCAAGACATCCTTTACGTGGCATGAAGTATGACAACTGTTAAACCATTTTATCACACTCTTGTTGCTTTGTCACATGTCATGTTACTATGCTTCATTCTGGCCTAGGGCCACAAATGTTATTCGTTTTTCAACCATTTGTAATTTACATAATGTTTCACTTGCAGATTTTGTGACTGGGGAGGAACGTGAGGTACTGGTGGAGGTGGCGGTTTACGGGAGCAACATCGCTAAGTGGGTGCCTCTGACGTGGTGCTGCCAACTGGTGCAGAGCGCCAGGGAGGAAGGCTTCCTCCAGACTGATGCTGGCAAGGACGATCTGGTCAAGGAGATCGTCGACCTCCGTCGCCAGTGTGAGGTCGTCCTCGACTGGCACCAGTACAACATCCCCCTCCTGTATACCCAGGTCATGTTTCACTTTCCCTCGTTTCCTACACCTAAAGCAGATGAATACACTTTTGGAAAGTCGCATGTTCGTTGAGTTACAATTTTAGGGTACTGGAACTCTTCTGGGAGATTGCCTAGCACATAGAAGGCTCGGACATCCTCGGATTAACAGCTTTAGGAGGCTCATGAGCATGTTGGAGGCTGATCTCTGGTATGCTATCATACCTTTGAGACTGTGATTGAGAGATCAATGCATACCGAACAGGTTATTCTAATTCCTGGATGCCGACATTCATTTTGGAGATCCATAAACATTTAGAGGACTACATTTTCGTTGTATAACCTCCAGGAAGCTACTTAACAAGCGTAACGTTATTGTATTGTAAGGAGAATATTGTCTTATCTGGTCGGGTACTACCCATCTGGGAGGATGGTACACGTTTCAAAGGTTTTATCTTCTCTGGGAACCAATACTCATTTTCAGGATACCACATATTGGCAGATTTCTAAGTTTGATGGACCTTTTAGAGCTACCCATAATTTTGGTGTCTTGCATCTTTTCATGGATGACACATGATTGGTTAGTACACTTCAGCAAGGTTAGTTTCTACCACGTCCGTATGCACCAAAGATGTTACTCCCAGAATTGACTTTAGCAGGACAAGTTTGAGGAACTCCACTTGTACTTGAGGAGCTCTACTTTAACAGGTGTCCAGGTTACCAGTTGTTACACGTGTATCGCAACATTGTACAAGCTCAGTATCTGCCAGAGATACTGTCCTTGTGCTGTGCTCTGTTCCCCTCCCGCATGTGCTCTGCCAACAGCCTGTTGAAATACAATAACCTGAGCAATTATCATTAATGAGAACAAAATACATTAATCCTCCTCTTTATACGAACACTATTTTGGATTAAGCCAATAGCCATGATTTTGACAAAACAAGGGAATTACAGCCCAATTCATTTTGATTTACTGCAGCCATTGTTCACTGGCAGTTGGTTGTAATCACCTGAGCTTGACTTTTATTGGGTGTTGGCACATGGTGTGTGGGTCTGGTGCCACCACTCTCCCAGAGGAGTTTCATGATATGCATTATGTAATTATTGTTCAGTCTCTACTTGCAATGACGTGGCCTACATGTAGCTGCTCCTAATTACTATTTGTTTATACTTTCAGATTCTAACCAAATCTGGTAAATTTCTATGTATATGAATGGCGTTTCGTAAGGTAAAGTGTCAGCAGCCGAATGACTTGTGGCAAATTTCAGTAAGAATGTTAGCAACACTGTCCCCTTGTAACCTAGCCTTCCCACCTGTTCCCTAACGCAGTCTCCCAACTTGCAGCTGTCCTTCCCGTCACTCCCACTGCCCCTTTAGTCAACCTCCCCACCTGTCCCCTACCAGTCTCCCTCCTCACCTGGCGCCACAATCTAACCCCTTGTCTCTCTACCACCACAGGTGGTGACGATCGCAGTGTACACGTACTTCCTGGTGTCGCTGGTGAGCGAGCAGTTCTTGGACGAGAGCCTCCACTACCCCAACCACGAGGTGGACATGGTGGTGCCAATCTTTGCACTCCTCGAGCTCATCTTCTACCTGGGCTGGCTCAAGGTGGCCGTCGCTCTCCTCAACCCCTTCAGCAGCGACGACCACTCGTTTAACATGATCAAATTTATGGAAAACTCGCGTCAAGTATGTTTATACACGTGTCTCGTTGTCTACAAGTGGAAATTTATAACAATTTTGATCTGCTGATAAATTTCTATTCATTTGAAAATTGTAAGCAAGGAGATGGAAGAAGACTACTTTAAACAAGGTGATGTATATACACACAGACGATGAAACAGCTGGCATAACTATTTATCACATACATAACTCGAAGCATGTTACAGCCAAGGGTTGAATAAGTCTCCCATGATGACTATGTTCTCTTCCAGTCGGCCTTCGTGCTCTGCCACACGCGCTACGGCCAGTACACAGCAGCAACCCAATGGGCATACAGGGAGGAGGAACCAGGACACGCCTCCGACCAGGAAGGGGCTTCCGGCATAGCAGAGAATGAAGAGCAGTTCATGAAACAGCCTTTAGTGGGGCCCTCCAGTCGGGACCAGTAGCACAAGCATTTCCCAGGAGGGAATAGTTCTCTACAGAGGGAGACAATATAGTAGGTGACTATTTATTGGAATCCTCCAGTGGAAGCTTCTCGGAAGATGCCTCCAGTAGTGGGCCTCCTGTTGGTGGGCCTCCAATGATGAGCTCCTCGTGGTGGGCCTCCAGAGCGAAGAAGTCTCCAGTAGTGGGTAATGGGTGGGAATGGGGGAGGCTTTTTGGAGTGATCCTGCCCAAGGAGACCAGTGTTCGCTCTCGTTCCATCCCTTTCCCAATCTCCTTCTCCTCGCAGTCACTCCCATCTGCTGCCTGTCTTCCTTTTCCTTTATCTCTCTTCTTCCTCATCCTACATTCTTGTTCGTTCCCTCGTTCTGTCCTTGCCCTCTTCATTCTCTCTCCACTATTCTTTTTTTTTTTTCTCTCCCCTATCGCCTCGCCATTCCTTCTCTTCTCCCCCATCCCTACCTTCTCTTTTCCTATTCCCTTCCACTTCCTCCTGTCCCACTCTCCTTATCCTCTTTAATCTCGCTACCCCTCCTCCATCTCCCTGCTCGATTCATACCCCACCCCAGACACCCACCCGTTATTATTAGCAACAATATGATCACCATATCATTACTTCTAGTCACCTTAACTTAAAACTGTGATATTTATGCAATAAAGTATTCTTTATCATCGGTCTTTGGCTTGTACTGTACACTTCCTGCAGACTGCCCCTAGTCTGATCACTTAAGATACATGAGCGTTGTGGGGCTGCAGGCCAGGTGGTATAGGTTAGACCTACACCCAGGGAAGTATAGGCCAAGGAGGTAAAGGCCAGAAGGGTACAGGCCAGGGAGCTGCAGGCCAGGGCAAGAGAAGGTGAGGCCGGGTCAGACGTGCTTGGTATGCGACCCACGGAGCAACTTGTTAATTAACTCGAGGACTGGCAGAAGGTAGGAAATAAATTTGGAGACTCCTCTGTCTGCTGGACACCCTCGGGGCAGCCTAACTCTAAAGGAGAGTTTAAGCTGACCTAATAATCCTGCAAGCGAGTTTACCGATGAATATCAAAAGACTTGGTGTTTCTCCTGTCACAGTAGCAGGTTTAACCTTTGTTTCTCACAAATTTCTGTTGAATTAAGTATAGTCAACATCTACTTGCTCAGTATGATATTCGATGCAATGTCTTCGCCGCTATAAAAAGATGTTTGACACTAGTTAACCAGAGACGCGACACGTCACTCCTGCGTGACACTTGCCACATCGCCAATACCGGGAGTAACAGTCCACCTTGGTAACGCTTAATCATAAGACGGGCAGTCCTACAGTATCTTGCACACAGCAGATTTCAACACTCCGTCAGAGCGCTGAATAGCCTTGGAAACTCCAGCGCTTGACTTGCAAGACTAAATTTTATCGAATCCAATAATCCATCATTACTTGAACGCGCGCACATAGGCGCGCACACGCTAACGTTTGTGGCAAGTGTGGTAGTCTTTTCTAAGAACCAAAAGGAAAGATCTGAGGAACCTTCAGGACCTGCTAGAAACTAACCTACGCTGATGACTTGTATACCAGCGTCAGGAAGGTTACTTGGTGACACAGTCGCCAAGATGAATGTAAACAAAGGCTTTCTGAATGAAAACTGCCTGATGAACGTAAAGCGGGCGGTGCTGAAAAAAGAGATTGCAAAAATTGGAAACCAGGTACTCTAGCTACTGGATGATTCGGAAGTTATGTACTGGGGAAAAACTCGCAGGTGTGGGTCAAATGTATGATTCCTATTGTAACCGTCTGATATTTACAGTAGTTTAGAGAGAGGAACATGCTGCAGGTGGGAAGGTAAGCAGATTAAAGAAGAGAGTTTGGAGCATTGTGAACACTAACTAAAACACAGATGGCCACACAATGTTGTACACACCGTCTGCAATGAACAGCACACAGACTGTGGAACCTCCATGTAGGAAGTTGACAGAAGAGTGTATGACTATAGATGAGACAGGAGAAGTTGTCAGTAGGTGAGACTGACAGTAGATGAGAAGAGAATGTGACTAATAGACTCTGGAGGAGCACAGCTGGTGCAGGTAGACAGAAACGTGAGAGCACAGCCTGATGGAGACCTTCAGAACATGAAGAACCAAGACTGCACATTTCTGTTGTTTCACAGTAGCTGATGCAGAGAGAGAACATTCCCTTTAGCATGTGCCTGTACTACCGACAGGAAGTGAAATATCGGGTTTAACGCTGAGGAAAATCTGTGCTGGTTATGTACTTGAATGTTGAGGTTGCTGCTGCCTCCTAGATTCGGTTTATAATGCAGGATGACGATACTTGGATCTGCTGACGGCCATGTGTTGACAGAAGGGCGCATGGTAGAGCGACACTCTGCACATCACGTAACGTAAGACGTTTAGCTTGACGCGCGCACACACACACACACTGTAGCCTGATAGCTTACTGTTGCTTCAACCCCGTCAGCTGGTGCAGCAACATCCTAGGCAGCCGATTCACTAACTAGATATGAGAATAACGAGACCAACGGAAAGCTGCTGGAAAACTAAGACATTTCTGAAGATATTCTGAGATATGATGTGCGGTAATATACCAGTTGACTTAATAAAATGCTTAAACTATCGAGAATTATGTAATGCACAAAGATTGAAGAACATGGGAAGAACGTATGACAGGAGACCTGATGGTAACTGGCGACGATCTGCTAATGAACAGGTGGTGTTGTCCTGACGTCATAAACATATTTGCGGTAAAGACAGGAGAGTAAAGCAGAGGGCGCTTCCCTTGCCACCACTCCCTCCAACACAACAATCGATAGGGAGATTAATAATAGTACCACCGTAAGATAGATAGGTTGGACTGCCGTGGAAATCTTACATGCGGGAACTTCCCTACTGTGACTGCAGCAAATTCTCGGGAAGGAAGCTCAAATCCGATTACTAAAGAAAAAATGTTGAATTTTAAAACGATACAGAAGCATCCGAAACAAACAATGGCAACACTTGAAGACATGGAAGATACTAGCTCGAGCCGTAAGACAAGAGGGAATATTTGGAATATATCATAAAAGTTCAGCTAACTGTGGGGGCTCTTGGATCAGGTATGGTCCGTGGCGGCTTATGGATGTGTTACTAGAGTAAAGGTAAACTAGTGAGGACATGTTAGGTGAACTGTTGAGGTGCGTTCCAGCATCACCTCTCTCTCTCTCTCTCTCTCTCTCTCTCTCTCTCCTACGGTCCATATTGCTACGAGGAGGAAGGAGGCCAGTTTTTCCGTCCCCTTCAGGGTCTCCGACATGGACCAGACTGAAGATGATTAATCTCGTTAGCGTTTATTCGATCAATGGCAGCGCTGGATGAACTTATCAGAAATGACTCGATTAATCTTACCCTTGACTCATTACATCTCAGGATACACTATTGATCTCAGGATACACTGTTAATCTCATTTCTAGGGCTAGACTCAGCCTCTGCTCGATTATTCCAAGCGTTAATTTGGTTGATCTTGGCCTAGACCAGATCGATTCCGGTTTGATGTAAATCATCTGAATTTCGATAGATGTTTGATTAGTCGATTAATCTCGTACATCTGTAGCTTAATGATTAATGTCAGCCACGAATTGGCTTCTTTCTCCTCTAACTCAATGAATCTTAGCGAGTCTTAGATTAATCTCGGCTTCGACTCCATTAATCCCAGATCTCAGCTCTTGGGTTCGTCTCTCGTGTCATGTTGACCGTCGTGTTGTGTCTGATAACGACCCTGAACACAGCAGCATCGCTTGGCGCATATTTTGCTCGCAAACTTTGCTTCATCTTGTAATTTACTGGCGAACATGAGAACCCGGCTTTACTGGTAGGTTGATGAGAGTTTCCCACGGTGCCAAGGTCGGGGTGCCGCCCGCATACAGTGCAACTTTACTGGTTAACAGAGAGAGAGAGAGAGAGAGAGAGAGAGAGAGAGAGTTCATCACTTCTTACTATCTCTCGACATCCGAGAGAGACGAACTAGAGGATGAATCAATTTCCGAACTTTGTAACTATTGGATAGTTTGGCTATGTTCATTTCTATAGTAGCTTTTTCATATATATCATCCCTGGGGATTAGGGAAATAGAATACTTCCCACGTATTCTCTGCGTGTCGTAAAAGGCGACGAAAAGGATTGGGAGTGGGGGCTAGAAATCCTCCCCTTCTGTTTTACTTTTCCAAAAGAAGGAACAGAGAAGGGGGCCAAGTGAGGAGTTCTCCCCTCTACGGCTCGGTTATCTGTTCTTGAACGCTACTTCGTTAACGCGGAAAATGGCGAGTATGTATGGAAAAATATATATATATATATATATATATATATATATATATATATATATATATATATATATATATATATATATATATATATATAACAAACATCACAGAAAACATCTTTTTCAGGGCAAATGGCAGACAAGGTTGTACTGTGTGTGTGTGTGTGTGTGTGTGTGTGTGTGTGTGTGTGTGCGTGGCTCCAGTTGGCTGATGTGAACCATCTGGACCCAACATTTTCATCTCTAACTTTGAGTCATGGGTAACACCTGCTGGATGTTTCACCTTACACTGATATTCTGGATAAGAATCTTCCCATGATCTCTTTCTCTCCTCGTTCACTCCCTTAGTTTGGCTTTGTTTCTCCTTTGCTGTTTACCCATATCATCATCAAAGTGTATTTGTATTTTCCATTTCATCATTCCTTGGTAATAATTGAGTGTTTTTATTATATCCTCACTGTTCCCTGCCGCCCCCCGCCACCCCTGCGGCCACTTCCGTCCCCGACGCCCCTGCCGCCCCCAACACCCGTGCTGTTCCCGTTAGTGAAAGAGGATTATGGTAAGGGGCGAAGATGGGGACCTCAGCTGTTGCTAATGGTCTCAGTCCCTTGTCATGTGTCAAGGCTTCTCATAGGCCTCCTCAGCCCAGCAGTAAGACCTTGGCAGCGGGTGATCACAGCTTATGATAACACGAGATACGGCAATCTTCCAGGTGTGCAAACTCAATCTTCAGTACCCGATCAAGAACTAAACAGTTTTTTTTCTAAAGACAAAAATAATCAAAGGACTCTGACAGTTACATCCACTGTGTATGTTCAGTGTTCCTGAAGCTTGTCAGAGAGGAGGTAAGCTCTGAGTGAGAGGTATGTTGATGCTGAAACAATGATTGGTGAAGGACGGAGCAGTAATGTAAGTGCTGGGCTCACACCGGCAGGACTGCTGTGTTGCCCTCACACCGGGAGAACTGCTGTGTTGGCCTCACACCAGGAGAACTGCTGTGTTGGCCTCACACCGGGAGAACTGCTGTGTTGGCCTCACACCGGGAGAACTGCTGTGTTGGCCTCACACCGGGAGAACCAGTCTCACTTCTTTCGATGTCATTCCTGATCAGCATCAACAATCATCATTAACAGGCTGATTTATGATCAATACTAACACGAAGTTTAACTTCTATAATGTAGTCATTTTGAACATTCAACGTGAAAAGTTTGACCCCTAAATTTCGTTGGCATGTATGACGTTCAAGAATTATATTTTTTTCTTTTGCTTTTATATGGATGATGATTATCCATGTAAGAAGAACTATAAACAAGTCCAACTTTATGGTTACTCTTTTGTTTTATGAGCATTATCTTTTTTTATAACCCACGGGATTTTGAGCAACACCAGACTGATAGTTCCGAAACTGCTTCACTGATCAGCTACGGGTAAACAACGGAGTTAACGCTTCATTTGGTCGTTCGAGAAGTGCACGGGGGTTTGTTTGACGATGTATTTACAACAGCTGATCCAGAAACAGGATTCATGGATTTCACACAGTCGATTATGGAGAATGAGAAGACGAATTGGAGGAGAGTAAGATAAAAACTGTTGATAAATCCCTTCAAAGTTGATAACGCTACCAGAGACGTGAAACCACCACACATCAGCGTTTCAAGAATAATAGAAAAATGTTTTGGCAACAGAGTCGAACGAAATGCTTCGAAGCTTCAGTATCGTAGCCCTCCCCCTATGTTTGGCTCAGTCCCATTATGAGGCACGAGCTGTGAAGGTATCTGATCGCTCAGTGACGGTTGAACAGTGTTACAGGAGGGAGTGACGGCCGAAGACCTTACTCAGTGTCCAGACTCGTGAGTGGCTAAGTCCTCCGGCAGGTGGTCAGCAGTATAACCCGGCTTAACCTCATCTGTGGAAGGTGAGTATCATACACCGTCTTGTCCTGGCCTCCTGCGTGGGTACGTACATTTCATAATAATGAATGACCTTAGCTCCACCACCTGGTTAGGATATTCAGCCATTTGCTCTATAGAATGAAACTTGAAACATCATAGGAAACGCGGACATATTGGTTTAGAGAGAAAGATGATAGTGATAGTAAGTTTTCAGTGAACCGTTGGACAAGCCCAAGTTGTTGGGTGTGGGCAGCCATATTGAACTGCAGGGAAGGGACTGGATCATAACAGCCGGACCAATCAACCTTAACTAACCCTACCCCCCCCCCCCCCAGGCTACCTTACAAGTGGACAATAATTCGGAAATATTTCACGAGAAGCGGCGGACGATGGCCAGCCTTCCATCAATATGGTCGATCTCTTCCCACACTTCAGCTAGGGAAACAATATCTTAATGAAATTTATTTTTCCCTCACATATTCTTTGTCTTTCGGTATTTTCAACCATTTTTCTTCTACAAAGCTGAAAGAAACTAATACAGTGACGTAACCAAAGAAACTAATACGGTGACGTAACCAAAGAAACTAGTACGGTGACGTAACCAAAGAAACTAGTACGGTGACATAACCAAAGAAACTAGTACGGTGACGTAACCAAAGAAACTAGTACAGTGACGTAACCAAAGAAACTAGTACGGTGACGTAACCAAAGAAACTAGTACGGTGACGTAACCAAAGAAACTAGTACGGTGACGTAACCAAAGAAACTAGTACGGTGACGTAACCAAAGAAACTAGCACGGTGACGTAACCAAAGAAACTAGTACGGTGACGTAACCAAAGAAACTAATACAGTGACGTAACCAAAGAAACTAGTACGGTGACGTAACCAAAGCATTTACTTATGGCTCATAGAGGTGCCAGAGGTGGGATGAAAACTTTTTTTTTTTTTTCTGTAGGTTCCAGTTGGCCATACACGTCTAGCTGGTGGACAGGAACCGTCCAGGTGTGACGGGCAGCTGACGACGCGGCTGCCGACACTTCAGCATACCAGAGGATGGATGTTGTGATGGTGTTGTGAGGGTGGATATTTGTGATGGTGTTGTGATGGTGTTGTGACGATGGTGTTGATGTAATCATGGGATGATGGTAGTGATGTGGTGATCGTGTGATAGTGTGATGATGACGTGATGATGGTGTTGTAGATGTTGACCCTACATCGTCTCGTGCTGTACGACCATTGTGAAATTAAAAATCTTAAACTAAGGTGATTAATCCTCCAAGCATGACCATACGACCCTTAGCGCAACAGTTGGACCCTCGGGCATTATAACCAGGCATTTGGCCAAGTCGTTAATGGTTATACTGCTATACCCAGAAATTCTTCCATCGTGCTAAAGGTGGTTAAGAGGTCATTTGAGGTAACAGGAACATTTTAAACAGATTTGTTGGTTATTACGTTTGGTTTATATGCCATTGTGTACTTTAACCGACATACTCTTAGCTATAACGAATCAAGCACAGATAAATAATTCTGCCATGCAATCTGTCCCATTGATAAAGCAAACACGGTGGATTCTATGTTCCTTGTGATGAAATTCATGTTTGAAGATTTGTGTTGTTGTATGTTGACCATTATATGTCTTCTGCAGGGACCAGCAAGGCTCGTCATAACCTCTCCACTGGTGACCTGACCTCTGAACTCCAGGACCTTACCAGGATTCCCTCGTGGTCATCGTGTGTGTTGCAGACGTCATCATGACACAGGAGTACACCAGCACCATCGGTAGCAGCAGCTGGTGCCTCCTAGTCAGGCTGCTCCTCAGGTGGGTCTGCCAGGGGCACGACCAGCTAGTCAAGGGGAAGGTGGCAGGGTGGGGAAGAGGGGCTGGGGAGAAGGAGGGGAGGGAAAAGTTTCTGTGGGGAGAATGAGGAGGGGCAGTTCGTCCTGCAGGGGAGCCACAGCCGCCCTAAGGTTCGTCAGAGAAAAGAGAAAGATGAATGTTTGTAAGTCGTGTTGTTGTTGTTGTTGTAAAAGAGCAAAAGATTATTGGTAATACTCACAGGATTAGCATTGTTTTCAAACTACGACAAGTTAGCCAAACGAGAGTGTATGTAAAGACAAAGGTATCAGTCACAGTCACTTCTGAGTTACATGTGAACCAACTGAAAGCTTGGTAGAAGTGATGACAGACCCTAAATTTCCAGAAATTAAAACCTGTCAGTAGTGTGCTCAGTCCCTAGCGGTGTCTGTAGGAGAGCTAAAGTTGACTCTGTAATATTGATGTTGACAGGTGGCGAGGCAGCGTGTATAAGGTGTTGTGGGGGGACCTGCTGGTGTACTCCATCCTCTACACTTCCATCTCTTGTCTCTACCGCTTCTACCTCGACGACCCACACAGGAAGTACGTGGCATTCTCTAACACGGGGTACTTGGCTCTGTAGCCTTATAGTTGCTCTTTCTTTAACGTAGTAGTTGTCTGGTACTAACTGAATCTGTGGGCAGATAGTTGCCCAAGTATCCAGCCTGGTGGTTTACATATGTCATCTACGTTAACAATAAGAAAAGGTAAACAGATTCAATCCAGCGGGTGTTTGGCCATGATTGTTTGGTTGTGTTTCCTGACAAGTTTTGTTTCGTATGTTTACTGTAAACTTGTAGTAGCAACATTCTAATTTCTCCCTAGTTATACAGTCAGATAAGCTGATTCAGAATCGGGAAGCCTTACATATTTATCAATGATCCTTCAATACCACATTGAGTTTTCATCTGTACAGTTATCCTAGTCTGGTCCAAAGTGTTGTCACCATGATTATTGATCAGGTAGAAGCACAGTAGCTGGAGCTGTAAAGGTGAGTAATAGATAATCTATAGATGTGTTACTTGCCTTAATTACGATCAGTGCGACACCTGTCGGTGACCCCTAGCAGCAACAGTACCTGTAGGGTGGAGGGCAAAAGTATCATTTCAAACATCGTCCATTTACAACAGCAGAGGTGCCCTTAATGATATATTAATAATACACCAGCATGTGTGGGCCGGGGAGGTAGAATCTCGTCCACTGAGCAGAGGTGGTGCCCTTGATCTGATGTTTGACCCTTCTTATCCAGGATCTTCGAGGAGTTCGTGATGCAGATCAGCCGGTACCGGAACCAGGTCCCTGTGTCCTTCATGCTGGGGTTCTACGTGTGGCTGGCGGTGAGCCGCTGGTGGAACATCTGCCTTGCTCTCCCAGACAACACTAGCACCGCCATGCTCCTCGCTACCTACATCCCAGGAACAGTGAGTTTGTGTCTTGTTCTCTCCACCAACCTTCTAGGCAGTGTGTGTGTGTGTGTGTGTGTGTGTGGTGTGTGGCTCTCCCCTCGCCCATATCCCCACCGTGTGTCTGCCTCTTGCTCTGCACCCACCCACACCCCAGGCGCCCAGGAATCCCACCTACCATTCAGCTAGCTTATGGCTTCATATCTCTCAGTGGGGCTTCAGCTCCCTCTTATCGCCGTTTCATCCCCCCCCCCCCCCTCTCTCTCTCTCTCTCTCTCTCTCTCTCTCTCTCTCTCTCTCTCTCTCTCTCTCTCTCTCTCTCTCTCTGTTTCATTATTCAAAGGCATCAGGCAAAGCGTTGTCCGTTGCACCGCTTACAAAGCACCTACACCCCACTGTGTGACTGGTTGCTGTGTGATGTGTGGACAGTCGTTGTAAGGATTTCAACATTTGACGCAGGGCTGAGGTTTTTTGATCTTATGTATAACTGAATGAAAGGTTGTAGCATTCCTGCACGAAAATTTAATTCATTGCCACAAGTATAGTCACTAGTTTGCAGTTTTAAAACGATTGATTTTGAAGCCTTTCTCCTTACGCTGACATTCAAATATAGACTAAAAGTACAAGATATCTGGACAGCTATTGTTGCATATTGGCTGCTCACTGACAAACCAGCGAGCTGGTGATGGTCTGCTATACTGTCCCAGCAGAGATAAAGGGTGTGGCGAGGCAGTCGACTGAGTAAATCATGGACGACCTTTACATAATCTTCATCTCTCGACAGGACAGCCGGGCCTTCGAGATTCGCTCGCGGGTGGTGCGTTACATTAACCTGACGTACGCTATGGTCTTCGCTCGCATCTCTCCCTCCGTCAGTAAAAGGTTTCCAGACACCCAGAGCTTCGTGTACGAAAGTAAGTCCTACCTCTCTCTCATGTACGAGAGCTGACACACCAATTGCCTACCTGTGACTGATTATCACATGGCTTTAGGCTGATAGTGTACATTCATAACTCGAATTTCTTCCTTATCTAGTTGTTCAGGACCCAGTTATCTTTTGTCCAAGGTGCAACGACACAATTTGGTGTAAGACTTTCAGTAGCAGTCAACCCAGCAGGTAAGGATGGAGAACACTGTCAACTTGAAGTATCTGTCTTGGTGGTTCATGGAGAACATCTAGAACCACACCACACCTGTCTCCGTCGGGTAATATCTGTAAAATGAAAGTGTCGTGCAAGTACGCGCGCGCTAGCGTCTGAGCTTACCAGAACATCGTCAGACTCGCATCTAGGGCTTTGTACTTTACGTTATGCTGCATCGCGTTAAAATTTGGCAAAAAAAAAAATGTTGCTCTCTTGGTACGTGACATCGAAGTGACTTAACACGTTCAAAGAAGAATGGTAATAGTTCGTTATGAAAGAGCGAACCTATGTTCGAGAGCTTCGTTATATGGGGTTTACTTGTGTATATTTCCTTTGTGCTTCTTTCCGTGCCAAAGCTGAGTGATTTTTCGAGAACGTAAGACGTTTGATATTCTTGCTTAGGAAATTACAGATGTGATGGTGTTCTACACTGCATGATCTAATCAGCCTTACTGGTCTCCTTATATCATGCTCTCGGTCTGCTTCAGAGTCGAGTTTGAAGGGTTATAATTACTCTTGATCTCTCCATCTAGTTTATCATGAAGAATGTCAACAATGAACTTGCAAGTGTTCGTCAGTCATCATACTTTGCGCCTGTTTTCATATCTTTTAGTTATTTACTTAGTTTCTTTTAATACTAGTAACTTTTCTATTTGTTTTACATTCATGTCTATCTACTTCATATATTTTTCATTTCTCGGTAGGTCTTGACCTATTTAGCCTGAAGTTATAGGACAATTGTTGATCATGAAGACGGCTTGTGTGTTTTAAGAACTGAATCATGAAAACAAAATAAGAAATCTTAATAACTATTACATTAGATACAATGAAGAGTTTCATTCCAATATATTACGTATGTCTGGTCTTAAAGGTGTTGTCAAGTATCCTGAGCAGAAATATTTTGGCCGTTGCTCGTCTCACCAGCAGGGGCAGATGAAGGATCATTTAGATTTATAAACATAGATATGAAGCTCGGCTTCACTTGTTCTGAGTATCTTGTACCGTATTGTAAATCTGTTGTAAACAGTGATGTGTACCTTTGATGTTTCTACTTAACACCGAGGAAACTCGCGTGTCACTAGTGAGGAACGTACATCGAATGATCCTTCCCTGACAGACTTTGTGACGGAGATGGAGCGACAGGTGTTGGAGGAGGCGAAGCAATACGGGCAGCACTGTGCCACATGGGTGCCTATGACGTGGTGCTCTCATCTGGTGCAGGTTGCTAGGGACGAGGGCTTCCTCGAGACCGATGGTGGCAAGAAGGCGCTGGTTCGGGAGATCAACAGTCTGCGTCGCCAGTGTGAGAAGTTCCTCGACTCGTTCCAGTTCAACATCCCCCTCACATGTACCCAGGTAAGGATACACCCGCAGTAGGCTATACCGGCTCCGACAGACCACAACACCTGTAGCTGCACGGTACCTACTATATGGTAAGCTGGTATACCTTCAGTACTTCATAAATACTTTGGTTACTACGTATTGGGTAGACAACTTTCATTTTGGGTAGGGTAGACTATTTTACCTTTCGGAAAGCACTTCACCTATGGCAGGCGATTACACATGGGGTAAGTTATCACAAAGTCAGTATACCTTTAGAAAGCTGCTGTTCCCATGAGAGATTACTACACCACTGGGAGGCTGTTGTACCAGTATATCTGCTGCAAGCTATAGGGGACGTAGGTCTGTGTACACACCCCAAACACGCGACCGCTGCACGAGGCCTCATCTGCCAGGAACATAAACTTTGACAGGAACTTTGTGTTCCCCACTGATCTCGTTATCTGGCACTGTGAGCAAAACACGGCGCCAAGGACTGAGGTCAGAGATTCAGATTAATCAGTCTTATGCTGCAGGTTGTTAACTTTAAACGGTTAGTCCCGAAGACTTACTTCACAGATGATTAGATTGATCTTAATGTGATTATATATACATGAATTATCTAAATATCCCAGGAAATCATCAGTTTTTCTCTCGGGTAATCACGGATTATGCTTTAGAACCTTTTGTGATCATTCAGGACGGTTTCATTTTTGTCAGATTTATGCCACCTCTGGTCTGTAACGGCGCTGGTATCCCTCCTCACAGCTGGCGCCGCCATCTGACCCCTTGTCTCTCTACCACCACAGGTGGTGACGATCGTAGTGTACACGTACTTCCTGGTGTCGCTGGTGAGCGAGCAGTTCTTGGACGAGAGCCTCCACTACCCCAACCACGAGGTGGACATGGTGGTGCCCATCTTCGCACTCCTCGAGCTCATCTTCTACCTGGGCTGGCTCAAGGTGGCCGTCGCTCTCCTCAACCCCTTCAGCAGCGACGACCACTCCCTCGACCTCCTCAAGATGCTTCAAAACACCCGAGATGTAAGTTCACTTGAATCTTTTCTCTTCGTTTTCCTCTTGTGTACAGGAAGGGTGTTTGTTTCACAACGACCAATGCAGTTCACATGAAACTACACCTTTCCATGAGTCAAAACCATTTGTTGAAACTTTCTTCCTCAAAGAATGATGCTACTAATGTGTCCCTTGTCAACTGTTAGCTTCTTTTTCAAAGATATAGTTGCGGAGGGGTTGTGTTTTTCTCTGCATAGAGGCAAGCATTGTTTTTGTTTTTGTTTCCCTTCGGAGGTGGTAGCCATTTAGGGTTGTTTTCAATCTTCTCAACAATCAGCTTCCGGACTTTAACGAAGATGCATTTTACCCAGTCTGTATGACCAGTAAGTGCCAGGTCAAACGTCAGCGGTGTCCAAGGCGTAGTGAATATTAAGGTGCATTGAAGTTAGCCCTTTGACCTACCCTGATTGGATCAGGTCCAAGGCTGGCATACGTTAAACTCTTGTATAACGAGAATTGGTCTGACCTGCTTAAGTGAACTTGGTGAGTGAAAGTGTAGAGGAAGGCGTACTGCATTCTATCGCCAGTGATGGCATTTCTAGTTTAACTTCAACAATTCGCAAAGCTCCGTCCCCACCTTGTTGAAGGCGTTGCTTCCACTTGCAGTCCGGCTTTGTGATCTGCCATATGGCCTACAACCAGTACTCGCCCGACGCCCAGTGGAGACCCAAGGAAGAGGACCGGTTAAGGATCATCGACCTGGGGGTCTTGACAGCGTGGCAAAGACTGGAAGCTCTCTCTCTGGAGGAGAGCTACCCCAAGGCCAACATGAAGGCAGCCTTCAGATCCAGTCTTTCTTCTGGAATCTTCGAGGACCCCTCCGCCGCCATCCTCCAGTAGGTTAACTCCAATGGGAACCTCCCCTCCAGGGGCTCCACTGGCAGCCTCTCGTGTCGATCGTGTTACAGGTGGAAGGGTGTTTAGGGAAGTTCGTTGCAGGGGTTCCTTGTTCCCTTCACTCTCCACTTCGCCCCCACCCCTACCCCGTCCCTCATCTGTGCTCCTCTTCCACTTTCCTATTTCCTCCCCTACTCTCATTAATATTCCTTTCCTTTTTCCTTCCTTCGCCTCTATCCTGTCCTCATGAGCCTCATCTCCCAACAACCAATACGAACTGAAATTTACTTAGAGATAGAGAGAAAAAACTGATGTCATTTCCTACTCTTGTTTCAACATTGTGGAATAAAGTGATTACAACATGATCTTTCACTTTTCTCAGTCATGTTTTCTCAACGTACATATCTACCAACCTCTCGGCCATTAGGATTTTGATCAGCAAAACTTTGAAAGGCAGTGATGATTTGGTTGTTGTCACCAGTTTAATCGCTAGTGCCAGTTTGATTACTGGCATCAGATTAATGTGAGGTGTCTATTTGATCGCTGGCGACAGTGTGATCGCAGCCATCAGTTTGATTGTTGGTGTCTGTTCTATAGCCAAGTTTGATCTCTGACGTCATCGTAATCGGTGGCGCCAGTTTGGTCATTGGCGTCAGTTTGATCGCTAGGAATAATAACTAGCACCAGTTTAATCTCTATAGCCAAATTTAAACCGGCGCTAGTTAGATATCTAATGCCAGTTTAATCTCTAAGGCCAGTTTGATCGCTGGTGTCAAGCTTTAAAATCGACACAACTTCCATTAGTAAATTGCTCTGAGAATCAGTTACTAATTACAACACTGATATTAGTTCGCGAATATACTGTTTTGTTGTATTTCATACCCGTACAGTACACATATCTTGACCTCGACAATGTATTTGGTTTTATGTTGACCTCGACACTCTCTGTGACCAGACAACTTTGATCTAGGGTTTGTCCTCCTAGCGTGGAAATTGACTGACAGGCACTGCTTCAGAATGTGGGTTCGATCCAGGGACCCCGGAATTACTTCTCCAGAACAGTGATCACTGTATCATGGAGGCGTTACAGTTGAGGATTCCACCTGTAGAGGCGGGGATGAAGGGCGAGGGAGAAGATAGCAAGTCCGACCAGACGACCCATGAAAGTACTCGTGCAGGGGATGTGAAGGACATCCTGTGGCTACTTCTTCCTATCCTTGTTCTATCTATGGTTTTTAAGACTCTCTCCACTCAGCTGTCTGAGTCATTTATGTCACCACCATGCAAGGTTACAACCAGCGCTTAGTTGAATAATGGCAACTACCGGCAAGTTGGAGAGCAATAGGTGAAGAATTATTAAAATAACAGTTGGAGAAAATGGATCAAACAGCAGCTATCAACGCAGCAAGAGATAAAGAAGCTGGGTGCTATATAGGTGGAGGTTAGGGAAAGCAGGAAAAGCAGCAGCAGCAGATCAAGAATTGGCAGGCTAGGCAGCAGGAGGTCAGGAAGCAGCAGACCAAGGGAAAAAGGTGACACAAGGACGACGGTGTTTGGTATGCCACCCACGAGGCAACTTGTTAATTAACTCTGGGATCTGGCAAGAGCCAGCAAATAAATCTGGTGGCTCCACTCTGCCTCTGAGTCCCGTAGGCATTCTGATGGCGGGGGAAAGTTTCTTTGTGGATAACTCAGGATCGTGTCGTGGGGATGGCGAGAGAGAGAGAGAGAGAGAGAGAAATGAAGCGGGCCAGTTCGGATGTGATAAAGGACCCAAGAACTTTTGATTGTGGAACCCAGAAGAGTTAGAGCCGTCCCTGAGCCTTACACTGAACCATTGGGTTACTTTAAGACTTTTCCCAACAATAAGAACCACGATAGAACACCCAACTCCTGTAGTAAGGCCTGCCACAATTGTGATGCTTGGCCTCATCCCAAGTCTGCATCTACTTACCTGCTCACCAGAGGACAGCTGAGCATCCGGAAAGGCCATGCGCCCTCATCCTGCACCAGAGATCGACCCCGGACCGGTGGGGGTAGACGTTAAGACTACACTACTGGAACACCTACACCCCAAATATGACCCTTCATATCGCCCAGAGAATAACAGTATCATGTTCGGAGGATCAGAGGAATAATCTGATACGTAAGTTTCGAAATCCTCGAGGGACTTTATCTTGCGTCTGATGTGTTGTAAAATGCAACCAGTTCACTTGACAAGTTCATATACCTGACTAGGGTATGCAAGCTCGAGGAAAACAGAAATTTGAGGAAAAAAATGAAAAAGTGGAGAATGAAATTAAATCATACACGTATAGTCGAGCCCAAAGCTGCAGTTCATACAGGTTAAAAAAGAAAAAACAAAATATTTAATTCAGCACAGGATAAAATTCCAGTGTAAGGCCTCGCCAGTGATATTTGAAGCTGAAGTTCAGAGGTCCACATTGCTACAGGTGGGAGGTTAAGCAGCTTAAAGAGGGGACTGTGGACCATTTGGAAGACAACTTTTAGAACCATGAGCACATGCCGCACTAGGGACGGTCTTCACTTTACAACACGAGACAGAATGGTCTTTATTGTAATGTGAAGAGTTGGGGAATCAAGAGGAGATGAGAGATGAGAATCCTGCAGCTTGTGTAAGACTCCCCGAGCAGCCGCCAAGCCAATGTGTGTCTGTACTCCTTTCAACAGCCTAGATAAATTATGATAAAAAATATGATTAACAGTAAATAGCAATATTTCTGAGGTTAATGAAGATGGCAGGCTTTATAGAATGAGGCACACAATAGCCACCTCTATGTGTCAAGTTTCTAACGTGGTTTTCCAGCAGCTGTAAGAAGCCATACGTGGGTTGTGGCCGGTGGTAACCTACTCGGAAATTACTTATAAACTCGGAGGGGCGCCAGACCTGTTGAAGCTGCTGTCGTGGCTAGTGTGTTGCGAGATCCGTAAGCCAGCCAAGTGTCAAAAGATCGCTTGACGATACAACACACAGCTGGACTGATACAGAGTAATGCAGGTGTTCGTTAACACTGGAAGTAAAAGTTCAAAACATTCATTCGTCATTGGATATGACTGCAAGAGACTTGTAGTTTTTGTGAATATGATTCCTTATCAGCAACTCAGTTTGTCTCGTATGAACCTTAACATCATGGTTGTGGAGCTGGTGACGACAAGGGATTGTGAACTTGATCAGCCGTTCAGGTGAGAGTGACAGGGAAGACAAGACTTTTATGAAATACTTCAACGTGTAGAAATCATTACATGAGGACGTATGTTAAGCACTGGTCGTCACGTTCACCTTGTCACAACACGGGCCGAGAGCCGTGGTCGTCACGTTCACCTTGTCGTCACAACACGGGCCGGGAGCCGTGGTCGTCACGTTCACCTTGTCGTCACAACACGGGCCGGGAGCCGTGGCCGTCACGTTCACCTTGTCGTCACAACACGGGCCGGGAGCCGTGACCGTCACGTTCACCTTGTCACAATACGGGCCGGGAGCCGTGGCCGTCACGTTCAGACAGTCGTAACAACACTTGACAACTGTCATCACTCGCAGAATCCATCACACAACTTGTGGGACAAACTACTAAATGTGCAGTAGTTATGTTGGCTTCCTTGTGTTGTGTTGCCTGTGGTAGAAACCTGGAGGTGAGAACGTTATGACAGGAAACCGTCTGGTAGAAACCTTGTGGCGATAAACTGTGATGGAAATATAGTCGTGGAAACTCTGTGGTGATCGCTTTGTGGTGAAACCTTGTGTGGTAGAAACATTGTGTAGTAGAAACCTTGTGTGATAGAAACCTTGTTTGGTAGAAATCTTGTGTGGTAGAAATCTTACCATGTAAGATCAGCGGTAGGAACCGTGTGGTAGAAGCCATGGACACAGTCACCCACCTGGGTCGATGTTTAGTATTCGTGGTGGCTGCTGCAGCTGCTGCTGTCTTGGCCAAACGTCAGAGACTGGCATCATCGGTGGCAACATAAGGGCCACTGAGGGCCACCCTGGATGGCTCAGCTACTCACAGTGCCAGGGGTTGGAGTGGGGTGCCCCCTTACACTAGGTACAGCCTTTGGGACTGCCTTAAATATATATATATATATATATATATATTATATAATATATATATATATATATATATATATATATATATATATATATATATATATATATATATATATATATATGTGTGTGTGTGTGTGTGTGTGTTCAAGATATACCCATGATTTAATGATTATTGGAAGCTCAACCTTTACTTCCTCGTAGGTCGTCCGTATAGCGTTGTAGCGATGGTACAATCAAGCCTTACCTGTACCAGTTATATCTAGTCTTAGTCCACAAACCTGTGAGACGTCACCACAACCAGTTCATGCAGTTTGGGTGATTTATGTTCTCGTGTCGCCACAGTACCAACGTTCGTCAGGTATCTTCCCTGTTGTAATCCTTCTGTATCTATAGCAGATTCCTTACTGGCCTCATAAGATGGTATTCTTCCGCATGTAGAGTCTCCTGTGCTTCTCCACAATATAAGTTGCTATTTTCCTCCCTCTGCAGAACCTTGTGGACTGGTGAGACATATGGTAAGTGGTGAGTTGCTTATTTTACATTCATTTGCATTCTTGATTGGCATTACCTAGAGGAAAAAAGACGAGAAGCTGTAAAATTTCAGCTGCCAAGTCATTTAAGAATGTCATTAGGTTAGAAGGTTTTTCTTCTCGTCCCAGAGCCTCGTTACGGTAAGAAACATTTTATATAAGACGAGGGTCGAGGACTGTGTGTAGGGACGTGTGAGGGGCTGTGTGTAGGGGCGTGTGAGGGGCTGTGTGTAGGGACGTGTGTGGGACTATGTGTAGGGACGTCAGAGGGGCTGTGTTCGTGGACTCTTGAAGGGATGTGTGTGTATCGGGGGGAGGGGAGAGAAGACGTGTATCTGGGATAGACGCTAGTCAGCCGATGTAGGTTTGTGGAGAAACGTTTATTTGTACAATGTTTATTGTGTGGAAACGGACGTGTGCGGTTTATGTATGTGTGGGGGTAAGGGGGGGATAGGAAATGTGTAGGGGGAACACAACCGATCATGAAGTGTTTTGGTTAACAACCACACGAAACTAATCCACTCACAACTTTCATAGGCCACAACCACTGACTGTCTGTACGACCCACTGAATGTCTGTACCACCCACTGACCAGACGCGGCGTCTGACCCAACCCTCATCAGGAAGCGCACAAGACGACCACTCTGATGTAACTGTGTTCAGGTTTTGTAGAAATTCCTTTTTTTTTATATTCATTTTAGCATTACATTTTCTGTTATCATACATATAATTTCAGGTGACCATGACTTACGTGCAGAAGTGACCGACAACATTTTTTATATAATTTTTCTTGATTGTGTGCCCAGCCTTCCTGCCCGTCACTCTGGTCACAGGTGAGCCAGGATGCCCGCCAGCACCACCACCTGTCGCCCTGGGATTTCTCTCACACTGATTTTTTATCTTTCTTTTCTAAATCGCTCGGATAATCTACTTTTTTTCATGCTATTATTATTTAAGTACGTCCCTCTGTGTACTTATATCTTGCTAGGTAATTTACTGACCAGGTCCCCTCCACATCATCATCCATCCTCAGGCCTTCACGTTATAATTTTCCTCATCTTGCATCATTAATTCCACCTTTTTCCCCCTTTTCTCTCTTCTTCTGATGGTGTTCCATTTTTTCCCTTCACCTGAAGTAATGCTCCCCTCCTCCATCCCAAGCTATGGTTCCCTCTACCTCCCTTCTTTCTTTCGTTCTCCTCTCCCTCCTCTCACCGGCCGCCACAACCCTCCCAATTACTGGTGAACATAAAGCCAACTTCCCCGGCGGCAAGAGAGAGCTTCACCTTAGAGAAGTGGTCGATCCTGATGCTCATCCTCCCAGTGAGGACACTTGGGCCATCATCTCCGTCGCTTTTATTCTCCTCCTTAATTGTGATTTAGATGATCTGAGAACTGGCTACGGCCCCTTCATGTGACAGGAAGGATGGGCCTTCCTGTAGGACCTGGGGTGGTGAGCTGGGGGCTGGCTACGGGCCCTTAATGTGGCAAGAAGGATGGGCCTTCCTGTAGGACTTGTGGTGGTGAGCTGGGAGCTAGCTACGGCCCCTTGATGTGGCGGGAAGGATGTAGCTTTCCTTTAGGACTAAGGGTGGTAGGCTGGTGGTGCCTGGTAGGTCGCACAAGGGGATGTGCACCCTAGTCTGTCCTGAGGAAGCGTGTGGCCCTGGTACGTCTTGCTCTGGTACGATCTGAGGGGGGGGGGGGGGGTTGGTGGAGGGCGATGTTTAGGTGCTGGAGGATAATTTGAGCGTCCTAGCAGGTACGAAAGATTAGAAACCTTTGTAGGTCCTTTGTGAATCCAACGAATGGGTTCTAAAAAGTATGAACATCCTCTGTCAGGTCCCAGGAAAAATATATACAACTTTTGTTCGATCCTGGAGGAAGGATAAAAACGTTGAGTAGATTGTGGAGGAAGCTGAGGGACATTGCTAAGTTAGAATGGATGGACGTTCTTGCCAATGAAAGTATCAACCTTAATATACGTCCGTGGGAGGTATAGGACGATATGGTCTAGGGTTTTGGAGGTATGGATGAAGGCCGTCATATGTACAGGAAAGAAGAACGGGACTTCAGATACAGGAAGTCCTGACAGATAGAGGGAGGTGTAAAAAAGGGACGATGAAGAGAGGGTCATGGATGGAAAAATGAGGGAAGGGAGAGTAAGAAGATATCCTCCATCTTCGTTAGAGTCTGAAGGAGTAAAGAGGAATGGCTACATGCATAGGGAGGGAGCTGTGGGCATCTTGAAAACGGAAGTTTAATCCTTGAGAAGAATCTGTCGTCTTTCCTCCGTTACCAGAGTAGAAAGGAGAGTCATGAGTCACTCTCTTGGGTAACTGAGTAATTCTGGAAGTTTCTTGTGGCCCACAACAGTTCCTGGAGAAACACAGAACTGGAGACTTGTGTTTGCTTCCAGGAAAGGGAACAGATGGCAGGAATAGAGTAGATATTACTAGTTGTGTCGGTTCTTGTTTGTCGTTTTGCCTTCCATAAGCATGCAGCGCGATGCGTCTAGCTCATCACTTATGTGCTACCAGGGATTTGATTTTTATCCTCACTTCTTTGAAAGAAGGAAACTGTGAAAAGTTATCGTTTGAAAGAAGAGCAGAGGTTTCGTGTCAACATCTTAAGTTCTCTTGACCTACTGTTGGGCACTAGATTGAAAGAGCTGAGTGGATAATAGCGGGATTCTCTGATCTTATGATAAAGTTCCTGGAACAGGCTCGACAGTCTCTTTAAACTTTGTGGAAGGACAGTGTGTGAAGCTTCAAGTGATCTTTGGTTAAAGAGAGAACCTTGAGGAGGCCAACCCCGGCGCTGGCTTATAGAAATGTCTGACAGACGAGAGTGCTCCTGGTGGTGTGTGCAGAGGTAAAGGTCCTCACGCCAGCAACTTCAAACGACGAATTTCACATACAACAGGAAGATGAGGGGATGTGTGAGGATGGGTAGGGCTATGAGGATGTGTAGGGCTGTGAGGGTGAGGTAAATATACGGGTGTGTGAGGCTGTAAGAATATGTAGGGCTGTGAGGGAGAGAAAATATATGGATCGTGGGGTTGTGAGGGTGAGTATTAGCCAAGTGACTCAACCCAGCGTGGCCCAGGCCGGGGTGACCCAGGCCGGGGTGGCTCAGGCCGGGGTGACCCAGGCCGGGGTGGCCGCCCCACAAGTAACCTTACCCGACGCCACTACCATTTTTCCCGGCCTCTGATCCTCCTCTGCTATTCCTACCGCCTTCGTCCGGCACAAGTTCCTCTCCGCGTAACTTTGATAGCTGGCATCTCCAGGGATATCACCAGGGAATTTCTCCAAGTAATGTTGTAAGTAGCAGTCGTCTGGCCGGAACTTTGCTGGCCCCTTGAGGTCTGGCGTGGGAGGAGGCGCAGCAGCAGCAGGCCATGCTGGGGATATTATTGTCCTGGCTACCTGGCCTCTGGCTGTACAGGATATTATACCTCCGGTAGGGCCAGACCAGTGATGCCGCACGTTAGGCACCGCGATGGAAAACAAGAGAAACATGGTAAATGTCTGGACCGGAACCAACGACTAGGGTTCAGGCTAAGGTAAAGTTGGGGGAGTGTGTGTGTGTGTGTCACACGGACGTCCATACAGGTACACACACACACACACACACACACACACACACACACACACAAACAAACACACCCAGCTGACCACAGGAGTTCTGACCCACCCAGCTGACCCCACAAACTCCACAAACTTCCTCGAGGGTCAAAGGGGCGATCGCCTGACTGACGTCCGTCCCAAGTGTCACCTCGCACCAACCCACCAGTGGTGCACACATACAAGACCGTCCTCGCACCAACCCACCAGTGGTGCACACATACAAGACCGTCCTCGCACCAACCCACCAGTGGTGCACACATACAAGACCGTCCTCGCACCAACCCACCAGTGGTGCACACATACAAGACCGTCCTGTGCCTGCTGCTGTGAATGTTATAAAGCAAGCAAATAGCTTGGTTTTCCCATATTTATGCGTATGTCAACTACTATATTACTGTAACACAACCAACGTGAAAATATGCATCACTTAATGTCCACCATTAAACACACAATGTATGTCAACACGGCACTGCTGTAGTTCAGTTATGTAACTTTACATCGCTTAATGTTCACCATTAAAATACATAATTTATGTCAACACAATACTACTGTAATTAAGCCAATATGTAATTTCATATCACGTAATGTTCAATTAATCACTACTAAATGTATAATGCATAAACCATAAAATTTCCTATGTTGAACTTCCTATACTGTGTCAATATCTTTCACTCAAGTGCTCGTCCAAAGCCCAAAAGTATGCGATAGCCCCACCTTGACTTTCTCTTTTGTGATAGACTGGTGATCATGAAAACCTTATGTAATTCCTAATCTATATTTCTGGGTGAATGTCTGCTTGAATTCAATAAACTGTTCTTTATTTATTTATTTGTTTATACATAATCCCCAACGTTCTGGACAAAGCTGCTGTCTCCGTGTACAGACAGCATATTGCCTGGCTGTCCTCCTCTGTCCGTCCGTCTGTAGGTGAGGCCGTCCATGCAACTCTGTGTAATACACATGTGTCTCTCAGACTGTCAGTTTGTGTCCTGCTGTACGAGGCTCTCTCACTTCCTGTCCATGTTTCTTACCTCGTCTCATGAGGGTCAACAGTGGACAATACACTAAACCTGGTCAACACAGCCATGATAAAGTACGTACACGACAGTGTCTCTGGCATAAGGCAGAGCAGAAAGGAAAGGTGTGTTGAGTGATCAAAATATCTTAAACAGTAAACCGTTGCTACCATCTGCCACAAGCCAACACTAGCAAACGTAAGCCAATACAAGCCACTCTGAGCTACCAAGAGTCAGTGCAAGTCAATATATGACACTATGAACTACCAAAAGTAAGTAAGTAAGTAGACTATTACAGGTAAAGACAAGTTCCTGCAGGGAGGTGTTGGCCATTAGCAGGGAGGGCTACAGGCCAGACGGAGGTGAGGCAGCAGGGAGGTGCTGGCCACCAGCAGGGAGGGCTACAGGACAGACGGAGGTGAGGCAGCACCAAAGTTTAAGACAGACCGGCAGTGAAGGCAGACTAGAAATAAAACACTGTGAAAGACTATAATCCCACAGTGAAGGCAGACTACATATCGAAAGTGAGGGTAGACTACCAACCCACTCTGAAGGTAGACTACCAAGACATTGTGCAGGCAAACAAACCCATTATGCAGGCAGAATAAACCTACTGTGAAGGTAGAATACAAACCCACTGTGAAGGTAAACTACAAACCCACCGTGAAGGTAAACTACAAACCCACTGTGGAGGTAAACTACTAACCCACCGTGAAGGTAAACTACAAATGCAAACGGGAGAAAAATTCTCTTTACACAGGTGGGCCGTCGTCCGTCTGCCTTTGATGTGTTCATGTGTTGGTTACCCTTCCATGGTCCTGTGTGTGTGTGTATGTGTGTGATGTGCTAATGTTCTAGTTACAATGCCATGCACAAGTTTTCAGGTAAAGTAAGTGAAATGCGGCAAGCGACGACCCTAGAGTTACGTACTGTTGTTTTTCTTTAACAATCGGGTCGCGTCTCACTAGGTATATATGTATATACATCCTGGGAATAATATAACAAGCGTATATCCTGGGAAAAAACCTTAATCATACATACAGGGAATTATTAGACCTTAAGTCTATATCCTCGGGAAAATAAAACCATTCAACATCCTGGGAATACTAAAACGTTGTCAATATCCTGGGAATAGTAAAACATTCAGTCAATATCCTGGGAATAATAAAACGTTGTCAATATCCTGGGAATAATAAAAGCTTCAATCTGTATCCGGGGAATCATAAATAAAAATCTGTGCACATCCTGGGAATAAGAAAAACCTCCCAATCATCATAGTACTTCAGGTGCTGTGTTGCAGACTCAATGAGCAGGACCTGACTCGCCATCTCCCCATCTCATGGTACCCCAGCTTCCCAACTCATGGTAGTGAGACTGAGGGAGGATATTCACGAGGCAGTGAGGAAGTAGGGAGACTGTGAGGAGGTATCTATGAGGAAGAGGAGACTGTAATGGGAGGTGACTTCTGAAACAAAGATAAGAACATTGGACATTGCTTACCTGAGGCAGAGGAAGAAGGAGAGCTGTGAGCGCAGAGGGAGGAGATGGTGAGACCAGGAGAGAGGGGGAGGGAAGGACTGTAGTGATGCGTGGAGGCAGGAAAGTGAGGGAGGGAGAGGGAGTGGTGAGAGTCCACCGTCAATAGTAGGGAGAAATGTGATGAGACATTCGTTGAAAGGAACAACACTAAGGTACTGCAAGATAGGAGTACTTCGTGAGGGGCAGAGCGGGAGGGAGAGTGTGTGTGGGTGAGAGACCGGGAGGAGACGAGTAAGTGTGTGGGAGGTCAGGGAGTGTGGGGTTGGGGGATGTGGGAGGGGAAACCGGGGGGTCAGTGGAAGAGTTAGGGTCATTTTAATGCAAATTCTTACAAGAAATTCTCAGGAATATTCCCTTCACATAGTAAGTTTGGCCATAACTTCTCTAGCGTGAATATAATCCCCACAAGCAAGACACAACTTCCATCAGTAATGTACATCCCCCTTGAGGCAAAATCTAGCCTTTGGCGCCACAGAGAATCCTCTTAACGTTGGTCTGTCAAACATGGACTGAAAGTGTTACTGTGCGGTGGAAAAGCACCTCACCAGCTTCTTAAAACTTTCACCTTTGACGAGTGACAGTGCAAGGTGTTTGTACGTGAGGCAGGTGGGTAGGCAGCCTCTGTCGGGACACAAGCACCACCGGCTGAGTGCAGGTGGGGTTTGCGTCCTCTGAGGCATAATACCCAGCGTCGCCAATAGTTTATGTATGTGCAGAGACCACAGAGACAAGGAGCGTGTTGTCTTACTATAATGTGTGTGATCATAACTTTGTTTGGTCTGATGGTACGTACAGTCTACCCAGTACAATTGTACTATGTTCGACTACACTCACGTTCATTCCAGTTAAACGCATAGTCTTTATGATGAAACTGCAATTCCAACATTACATTTGTTTCTGCCCCAGTATCTCCGTTATGACTGATTCACGTGCAAAGCCTGTCTGATTAAATCCTCGGTCTATCCAACACTAAACTATAGGTAATGTATTCACTCATTTCTATAATCATTCAGCTACATTCCTTTAATCTTCCCAACAACATATCCTATTAAATCCCCGTAAACCTTGCCTTTTATCCTGTGAATTCTACTTCCCATGCGACCATAGCAGCTTATACCACCAGTGTGTGTGTCAGGTCATACTCGTAGTGTGTTCTACTGTTCCACAACCTAACGTATGACCTGACGAAGGTAAAGATGCCCTCCAGAGCCACCGTCAGGATAGCAGACGGACAATGAATATATTGTCTTCCAGATGACTCCAGACTATATCAAGCTGATGAAAAACCTTGAAAAATGAGGATTTATAAACCTTATTCCTTTTACCTTCCGAGACTAGAAATATTTGTGTCTCTTAATCGTGGCGCCGTTCCTCGCCTCGGCCATTAGCATATGCCAGGCTGCTCCAGGGGAGGGAGCAGTCATTCCAGGCTCTGACGCAGCATACATCACCCTGTCAGTCTCCGCCTGGAAGACAGTAAAGACCTCCCCTATGGCTTTCCAGAGCCCAAAGGAATGGAAATATCATTCTTAATTCGATTATGCATATAATACTGATACATTCAGTGATGGCTCAGGATCCACTCTACTGAGTGTTCTTATCCGTACTGTATGGAATATTAACTTCTGCTGCGTCAGTCCTCCAGCACTGCACTCACTAGATCTGAAAGGTCTCCACAAAGTGACCTTCTAGCACCACTACCCAACATTCCAGCACCACTACCCAACATTCCAGCACCACTACCCTGACGTGTGTGTGTGTGTGTGTGTGTGTGTGTGTGTGTGTGTGTGTGTGATAGAGGGAGAAAAATATAGCAGGAAAGCTGTAAAATTATACAAAATACGAAAAACTGGCGTAGAAGGAAAAATGGCTTATGATGCACAGGAAACTGAAAAGGAAAACTTCGGTCTCACCTCACCAGATATTTGACCCAGACCTCGACCTCTGACCTATAAAAATCAGAATTCTTTTTTTTCCTTGTTAGTTATCTTTATCACCTCCATAACATCATCACTAAAACTCGTTGCATATTTCAGAAAGTCATATGTACATGATGAACACACACACACACACACACACGCGGGCCTTCATGGTGTAGTGTCTAGCGTAACTGACCATGAGTTGGGGGGGTCGGGCTAACATGGGGTCACCACTCTTACGGCACAAGTCATCTGCGTCACAAACTGTGACTAAATGACCAGGTGACGGTCAGTGTGCCCTACTGCTGACCTCTAGCGAGGCTATTGGTCAACACGTTCGTTATAATGATCATCAGGCACGTGAAATGAACCAATAAGAGAAATGTCTGAGACACTGTGAGAGTCGGAAAGTTTGTAAATCCACAATCCTCTCTCTCTCTCTCTCTCTCTCTCTCTCTCTCTCTCTCTCTCTCTCTCTCTCTCTCTCTCTCTCTCTCTCCCGCGGCCACTGTTCCTCCCAGCCATGGTCGGTCACTCCAGGATATCGAGCCAAGAAATACGTCGGAGAACGGAATATGTTTTGGTGGGAATCAGATATTAATGGCAGGGCTATTGTGGTGTCTGACAACCTGAGCGACAGTTAGGGTCGGGTATGGGTGGCGAGGAGAGAGAGAGAGACGGAGGGTAGGGAGAGTCAGCAGTGAGGGGAGAGAGAAGGAGGGAGGGTAAGGAGAGTCAGCAGTGAGGGGAGAGAGAGAGAGAGGGAGAGTAAGGAGAGTCAGCAGTGAGGGGAGAGAGGGAGGGTAAGGGAGGGAGTGACGGGAAGGAGGGTAATTGGAGAAGGAAAGAATGAAGGTAGAAATGGGAAGATGAGAGGGATGTAGCCGTGGGAAGATGAGAGGGATGTGGCAGAGGGAAGAGACGGGGTCAGGGATGGGGGAGAGGACAAGGGAGGCGGTGAGAGAGCACAGGGAGAGGAGAGGACGGAGGAGAGTGAGGGCCTGGGAGCCCCTAAATTCTTGCTGTATCCCTCACGCCCTTAAGGGCCGCCATTCCCGGGACAAGAGTGTCTGGACCACAGCCAGAGACCTGACACTGTGGCTGCTAGTAACTGGGAGCATGTGTAAGGTATGCCCCTACCCCCACACTAGGCAGATGGAGGGAGCCATTAGGGGGGAGAGAAAGTCAGATGGGAGCGAGAGAGAAGGGAAGAGGGTGGAAGTTTGGAGGGAGGAAAGGAGGGAGAAAGGAAGGTGAGGTGATCCCTAACCTTGTCACTTGGCCCCAAGCTGTCATTAGATGGAGGGAGTTGTGGGTAGGAGG
This sequence comes from Panulirus ornatus, assembly GCF_036320965.1. Taxonomy (NCBI): domain Eukaryota; kingdom Metazoa; phylum Arthropoda; class Malacostraca; order Decapoda; family Palinuridae; genus Panulirus; species Panulirus ornatus. The sequence goes on from NC_092239.1 coordinate 1,725,633, forward strand.
GAGGATATGTGTACATGGAGAGCCCTACAGGTATACAGGAGGTCCTGTATGAACACTGTAGGTTCTGTTTATAGAAAGAAGGTTCATAATTGACTGCATAGATTGTGACTACTTCCTCCTATACATTTAAACGTGTTCTGAATTTCTGATTTACATAAGTACTTCAATTTAGTGAGAACCAGTGAGGGCCTTAACCAGGGAGCCAGTCTGTGACGAGACGATCAACGTACATCCCAGTCAGACTGAAAGATGAGGAAACGTTCCCAGACAACCAAAAACGAAATACCAAGGACTATGACCCAGTCACACGGGGATGACTAAGCCTACAGGCCAACCAGGTATGGTATAATACCCAACGTAAGGGTCAGCCAGACAACCAGGTGTGGTATAATACCCAACGTAAGGGTCAGCCAGACAACCAGGTGTGGTATAATACCCAACGTAAGGGTCAGCCAGACAACCAGGTGTGGTATGATACCCAACGTAAGGGTCAGCCAGACAACCAGGTGTGGTATGATACCCAACGTAAGGGTCAGCCAGACAACCAGGTGTGGTATGATACCCAACGTAAGGGTCAGCCAGACAACCAGGTGTGGTATGATACCCAACGTAAGGGTCAGCCAGACAACCAGGTGTGGTATGATACCCAACGTAAGGGTCAGCCAGAGTCAGGACCCACAAGCGAGGGTAGGCGGTGCTCCTTGTAAGAACACATTAACATCTTCACATTAGATAAATACAGGAGGAACATAGATTACGTGGCTTTAATACGCCTGCAAGGTTTCCCTCACACGACCAACCATTTCCTGCATGAAATTTGGTCTTGTTTACTTTGTTTACTTCAGTGATTCTGAACAAACAACTTGGCTGAAAATAACAAAACACGACCGAGATGTGTGTTGTCAGTGTAAACATGGAGAGAAGCGAGCCTGTTTTGGTTGGTGGGAAATATGTCCTCAGACCAACAGTTACCTTCTCTCCAATAATCATTTATGAATAAAGAAAACTCATTTATAGCTCTAACGTCAAACGAATTATATAGAAGCTTTGTTTATCTGTTTGTTTGTTTGGTTTGTATAATTGCCACCTGGAGTGGGTGTTCTGGGGGAGGTAAGACGACCGACCCGTGGTTACCTTACCAAGGACTGGGGAACCTGGGGGTCAAGGAGAGGCTCCTGGTAGGGTGACTCCCACAGGGAACTAAACATCCAACGCAATAGTTGGTCTCCAGTGTAAACCTTCTTGAACTTTATAAAGAACAGATTTCTCTTACGACGACGATACTTATAACAAACCAGAAGACTCATTTGCATAGTTGCATGGTTTTACGTAGAATATACAAGTTAAGGAAGCTCATCTTATATCATTAATGCAACACAAGCCAAGTGATCAATGACTGAAAATACCAAAGTAGAATGCATCTAAATTTCCTTGAAAAATTAACATTTTTGTTTTTACCCAAACAAACTCACTTAATTCATAATACACTTAAAGCCTCAGGGATATGAAGTATATCTTATCTTCTTAACACTTTCATCACTTTTTACACTTTAGAGAAACTTATCTACGTTAAGTAACGATAAGCATTCAGGTCCTGGTCTTCCTGTGGACATCATACCATAATCGCTCGATCTGTTCTACATAAACCTTCAACTGGTGAGAACCTAAACTCTGGCTATCTATATACATTCCTCGCTCTCTGCTGCGTCTCTCCTCGCTACCGGAAGTCCCTCACGCTCTCATTCACCGTCTGATGTATGATTCATTGTATTTCCTCACCTCCCCCGTCAGACCCCCGCCAGACCTCCCCTCACGACAACTCTACCCCACCTCCCTGGGGATCTACGACGGCCTTCCTGGACGGCGTGATCAGCTGATGGTGTTAGGGGTATGGAGGAGGAGGAGGAGGAGGAGGAGGAGGAGGAGGAGGAGGAGGAGGAGGAGGGGGAGGAGGAGGAGGAGGAGGAGGAGGAGGAGGAGAAGGAAGAGGAGGAGGAGAAGAAGAAGAAGAAGAAGAAGAAGAAGAAGAAGAAGAAGAAGAAGAAGAAGAAGAAGAAGCTCATTCCATTCTTACAATACATACTTTCCCCGTCACATTACCGGTCTTGATCCCATATATTGCCTCCAGTTATCCACCACATTAGGCCACATCTTCACTACACCAACGATACAAGTGTGGCAGCTGCTGCCTGGCACCAGGGGGTCACACAGCTCAAACGCCCGACTGAGAGGAGGACTCTCCGGGTCATGTGAACCTTCTTCACCCCCGAACACACGCCAAGACTGAGTCAGGCTGGAGTCTGCTCAGTGCACCCTGTACAAGCCTGTCCTGAAGTGTACTTTGATGTACTGCCATGTACCTTATTATCATGCCTTGGACTGTATCACACTGTAATGTATTCTACTGATGTGTAATGTGCTGTATCATAATGTACTGTTTGGTAATGTACGATGTTGTAGTATAATCCCCTGGTGTGCACTGTAATATGCTGTCATGCATGGTAAGGTATACTATAGTGTGATGCCCAGCAATACTTTGCACTGTAATATGTTTCAGTGTAATGGAATGATGCACTGTAACGGACTGAAATGTTGCACAGAGGACACTACTGTATTATACTGTATCGTCTTGCAATGTCCTATAATTGACTTTAAGTATAAGTAACATACTGTAACTGAGTGTCATGTATGGCAATCCCACTGTAGTGTTCTGTGTTGGACTACAGTGAACTGCAATACACTGTAATGGAACACAATAACTGAAGCTGGAGAAGTAAAGTGATTATGCAGTTGTCGTGGAGGCTGAGGTGAGGCTGAGGATAATAACCTCTACAACAACGACAATGTTGCCAGAGAAAACCTGAGCTGGGAATTTAAGGCGGGGTTCCCTCACTCACCCTTGTTGTTGTGGCTCAGTAATTACGGTGTGAGCAGGGAGCGGATCTCAGCAGGCGGGATCCCTCAGCAGGAAGGAGCCCTCAGCAGGCAGGTGCCCTAACCAGGTAGGAGCCTTTAGCAAGCGGAGGCCTTCAGCAACTAGCAGTCTTCAGCAGAAGGAAGCCCTCAGCAGGTAGGATCCCTCAGCAGGCGGAAGCCCTCAGCTGCAGGTCGCACCGTGGAGCTCTGTCTTGTTGTTCCGGGGCGGAGACAGTATTTCTCCGGCGAGGACAACTGCAACAGAAGAATTTTAATTTGAAGTCAGAAACACCACCGGAGGAGGAGGGGGGGGGGGGGAGGTACGAGTGGGATGGGGGAGGAAAGAAAAGAGGGTAGGGTTGTTGGGGAGCGAGAGGACGGGTGCTGGGGAGGGAGAGGACGGATGTTGGGGAGGGAGAGGACAGGTGTTGGGGAGGGAGGGGAGAGGGTTTAGAGGCAACATCCTGGTCTTTGTTGACGTGGCGGCCATGATGGAATCTCCAGGCAGGAAGAGAAGATGTGGCCTTAGTAACGCTATACTGAGGAGGATCATACCTGTGTGGTGCTATACCTATGTGAGGCTATACCTGTGTGGTGCTATACCTATGTGAGGCTATACCTGTGTGGTGCTATACCTATGTGAGGCTATACCTGTGTGGTGCTATACCTATGTGAGGCTATACCTGTGCGGTGCTATACCTATGTGAGGCTATACCTGTGCGGTGCTATACCTATGTGAGGCTATACCTGTGTGGTGCTATACCTATGTGAGGCTATACCTGTGCGGTGCTATACCTATGTGAGGCTATACCTGTGTGGTGCTATACCTATGTGAGGCTATACCTGTGTGGTGCTATACCTATGTAAGGCTATACCTGTGCGGTGCTATACCTATGTGAGGCTATACCTGTGTGGTGCTATACCTATGTGAGGCTATACCTGTGTGGTGCTATACCTATGTAAGGCTATACCTGTGCGGTGCTATACCTATGTGAGGCTATACCTGTGTGGTGCTATACCTGGGGGCATAACCTTCAAGTGACTCCAGGCGAGGGGTCCCACCTGAGGGTGAGTCTGGCGAGGGTTTACAAGCTATTCTTGTGTATCACCTCCATGTTTTGACAATGTTGGCCATAGTTTGGGAATTTGATTCTGAATAGTAAGAGACTTGAGACTGCTGACTGATGGTTCAGTACTGGGGAGATAACACAAGTATTTATGATGATGGACAACAGAAAACTGTACAGTTCTCTCCAACACTTGTGTGATGACGCGATAGGAATATCCTCAGCTCATAACATATGATAACAAAGATATCAATTTATAACGATAACAGGAAACTTCAACCGTGGATGAAGGACCACAAAGAAGTTGCCAACTTCCGTGTAAAGTAATGGTTCCAAAACATCCAACTTCTTCACCCAGGCGGGATATTCCCTCTGAACCAACAGTGATAACACAAACCTGATTTATACCGGGTATAGAAAGGCCTGAGTTAGGGCCAGACTGAGCAGCCAATCAGAGCACATAAACGACTCTCCAGCAGCCAATCTGATGGCAGGATTGGTCCCCAAGTGAGACACAGACCTCAAGAGTTATTTAGGTATTCCGTGAACGGCTCCACACGCTGGACCAGCCGCTGTGGCCCAGGATATTGGCTAAACTTTCCCTTTACATCTGTATTATTGACTTTTTTTATTCCTCAAACTTTTATGAACCAATTCCCTTTCGTCTTATTTTTGAATGGCTCAAAATTTTCGCTTCCTTTTTTTTAAGGATAAGAGAAACTTTGGCAATAATTATGAAAAAACGATGAAGTTTTATATTTTATGAGAATCAATTGAGTTAGAGCGTTAGGCTCAGAGGGAGAGGAGCTCACACTACCTGGAGTCCGGGTTCTGCCTTCATCAAAGTTTTAAGTAGCGACCAACGGTGTAGCGACCAACAGTGTAGCGACCCGACCAACAGTGTAGCGACCAACAGTGTAGCGACCAAAGTGTAGACTACAAGTGATGCTTTCACAGTGGATCCCTGATGTAGCACACTGCTTGTAGGGCAGTGGCCTGGGTTATCAAGTCCAAGTAGTGGCTTAGGATATAGCCTGGGTGTGGGGTTTGGGGGGTTGGGATTGCGAACTGGGGTCGTGGGTTTGAGGTTGTGGACTGGGGTAGTGGCCTGAGTGTGGGGCTTGAGATAGTGGTCTGGGGAGGAGGTCATGCCAGCCCTGGGGAGGAGGTAAATATATCTGGGGAGGAAGGTTCCTGGAAGGGTCTGGACGACTCAAAGGTTAATTGTATTTCCAGAACAGGTAATGGGACAGGCGCCCTGCGCCAGGGACAGTAATAACGGTAATTAAGATCCAGCGTGACCCGCAAGGACGTATATAGAATGGTTCTCCTCAGTAATTACATCTTTAATGTCCCTCTGTGCCATTAAGAGGACACTCCACCTCTGACGTAAGTTTTAATAGCATTTATTAATTATCAGTTCTACCTTTACATATTCTATGGCAAAACTGTCTCATTACTGGCTTCCCTCTACCTTGGCACCACTGTTTCCTTACTACCAAAACTACACCTGGTGAGCCATAGTTACCCTGCTTCATTAACTGCTACTTTATAATGGTTGGTAAGTCATAGTTATTCTGCTTCATTAACTGTTACTTTAAGCTCCTAACGAGCCATCAAAGTGACAACTTGTTGTTAACTGTTGTTCAAAATCGGATTTCACGACCAAGATTTTGCTGGACTCACAACTCACAAATTTCTCACAGAAAGTAATGATTAATGTCAAAAGTATAAAAATCTAGACTGCCAATATTTCATAAAGCCAATATTTCCAAGAGAAATAAATTACTTTTCCTCTGTGAAAGCTGGAAAATATTACCCTCCCAAAGTTTGCGAATAAATCAAAACTTTGGAAATACAATAGATGGCTGAGTGTTGTATCTTGTAGACTTGTTTACTGCAGAGTACAAGACTGATGTATTGTAGTCTACATCTCCTGTACCAGACTTACTGGCCATCCTACATCACAGCTCTTGGATGCTGTACACCACACTGCTTGTTCTCCTACATCAGTCTCCACCCCAGGTGACAGGATTAGCCAGGTGGTTCACCACAAAGGTGGTGCAATAGCCAGATGGCTCACCATACAGGTGGTGGAGGAGGCCACATGGGTCATCACACAGGTGGCGGAGGGGGAGGCCAGATGGTTCACCACACAGGTGGTGTGACAGCCAGATGGCTCACCATACAGGTGGCGGAGGAGGCCACATGGTTCACCACACAGGTGGTGCGGCAGCCAGATGACTCAGTCATGGACTGGCGGTAAAATATGTTCAGTGCGTTCTACCGCCCAGGCGACGTTAGCTACGCCAGGAACCATGGCCAGGAGGACGCACGCCTGCGCCAGCAACTACGCCGATAAAATACAAGTGAAAACATTTGTCTCGAGCAGCAGGGAACTTCATATCCTAAAGAGGCAAAACATGCGATGCCTCCATCTTGACAAGATTAAGCTAGGACCACGTCTGGCGGAGGAGGAAACGGAGGCCCAGATGATGTATGATAACAGGAAGGTAAGACGAAGGCGAGAACAATAACAGAGTCGGAAGCGAGGACAGTGATAGAGACAAGGCAAAGGCAGTGATAAAGACGGAGGTGAGTACAGTGACAGAGACGGAGGCGAGGACCATAATAGAGACGGAGGCGAGAGCAGTGACAGGAGAGGGGTGAGGACAGTGATAAAAAAAATAATATGGAGGATGTCAGCACCATGAACGTTTGACTCCACAAAGATCTGTAGCACTACTTCCTGGAACTGAAAGATCTTTAGGGATTCCTGGAAGTAACAGATCTGTAGCACTTCCTGGAAATAAGTGATGTTGGTGTTGTAAGGACTAGTACATGTACTGCTGGCCACCTGGAAATCATCTCTATACTGTGTGTGTGTCTGTCTGTCTGTGTCTGTCTGTGTGTATGCGTCAGTGTCTGCGCCTGTGGTGGTCTGTGGTGGTGGTGCTCGTGGTAGGAAGGCTTGAGCTGATGACAAAATGTCCTATGAAGATAACAGATTAAACATGGGTGGTGGGAGGTGGCATCAGTGTCAGGTGCCGTGTGGACCAAAGGTTTTTCTGGAAACACATCTTGGCAGTTATCACACAATATACATCATCATAACCTCCATATGTTATACATTTTATCATTATCTCCTCCATATATTATACATTTCATCATTATCTCCTCCATATATTATATACTTCATCATTATCTCCTCCATATATTATACATTTCATCATTATCTCCTTCATATATTATACACTTCATCATTATCTCCTCCATATATTATACACTTCATCAGTATCTCCTCCATATATTATACATTTCATCATTATCTCCTCCATATATTATACACTTCATCATTATCTCCTCCATATATTATATACTTCATCATTATCTCCTCCATATATCATATATTCCTCATATAAATGTGCGTCATTCAGTATATCACCTTAGATATCATACCAACTTACCCCTCACCATCACGCCACATGATAATTCTACAAGAGTTGCATCTCTAAGTTCAAATTCTCAGCGTTGACTCCAAACTTTGAGCAGAATTGTAAACTAAGGAAATGGGAAATGTTTTCTCGTCCAGTTTCCAGTCTGGGAGAAGATATCTGTCATGTCGCCAGCGTTCAGTATGTGTCTCAAATCTTATTTCTAGCAGAAAAAAAAAAAACTGGTAAGACTTGCCAAGGAAAGTTTTCCTTCCGTTTTCTCTGTACGATAGAAAGTTATGAAATTAGATTATGTCGCTCTGTAACTTGACTTTTCTCACACGGAAAGAAGAAAGCCTTTCACTTGATTCCACGAGCAGGAAAATGACATTAGCTGCTCTGCTAGACAGTCCTGCTCGGGCCCTACCCTCAGAGACGACACTAGCATACAGAAGCTGCTGAGTACCGCCCCTGGAGGAGCCGGTGGTCCCACGCCCTCCTGCCCTGACACTGGTGCAGGATCTTGGTGGGCCAAGCGACCTCTAACGAGGTCTTTCAGGTCAACATGAGGATGCAAGAGGCAGAGTTGGTGATCAGGACGCCTACTGCCTTAATGCCACTTCTGGTCCACAATGTTGGCTTCAACTGTGGCTTCCAGCAGGATGTGGAACCTCACCAGGGACGACCCTCTGGTCCAGGGCAGCCCGAGTATTGACGATCTGACCTGCCCCAACCTGTTGTGATTACTGGGGCGAGTGGTTGGGCCCTGACCTGCCCCAACCTGGAGGAATTACCATAGAGGGAGGCTGGTGACCCGGCATGCCCTAACCTACTCTTTCGTTAGGTTTGATGGTTTATTTTGAATGACAAACAGTAGTAAACTGCGTCTACTACTTCTGCTGGTTTTATTGTTTTCACGAGCCAATCCTACATTCTTCAAGAGCCAAGTTACAGGATCTTAAATCTGAACAAGAGGGCGTTTCGTATTTCTCTCCACCATTCACTTTACTCAAGATGCATTTTACATCCTCACGTCACACGTTAGTCAGACACGGATCTTTCAAGTTAAAAAAAAAAAAGTAATCCACTCTGTTTCCTGAACAAGACTGGAAACGTATCTAGTGAATATTAAAACGAAAAGAACATGGAGTGTTTAAGAAATCTTGTACCCATCTGGTGGAGGCGTTACTTTCCTCACCACTACACTCAATACTTGTTAAGTTTCCCTGGTGTAGTCAGGTGTAGTGTGTGCTCTCGCCAACGGAGGGTCTTGGTCACCACCCTGATTGGCCACGTGTGCTTGCTACCACATACCACTGAACGTGGCTTCCAGCTGTCCAGTCCCGCCCTATGATCTTGCCATATTGTCCACCACGCTAGGCCAGCCAGCCGTTTCACATGTCCAGTCCAGCCATCTCGTCCAGATATCCTGTTCCCCCATCCTTAAGACGGCTGTCATGTCAAACGGTCTGGTTCATCCGTCTGGCGGTCCAGTCCAGCAGTGCAGTACTCCCTCCAGTCCAGTTGCTCAGTAACCCGAACAGTTCCATTCTCCAGTACATCGTGCATCCAGTTGCCTGGTCTAGCTGTCCATTCCAGACCAAGATTTTATACATTTCATTCCCTGGAGTCTTGCCAATCTGCTGGAACAGTCAAAGACTTCCAGTGACAAAATGGAAACTCCGACCATCAGAGCACACAAATTATGCTGGGGTCAAGAGGGTGCTTGTCGGGTGAGTAGGCGTGGTAGGTCGGGAAGGTAAGTGACTGGGCGTGGCAGATCCTGCGCGAGAGTGACGGCGTGGCATGTCGTCTTGGGCGCCTGAAAACAATCTCAACTCGACGCGCCTCAAACAAAACAGTAATAGCTCTTATGGGAGAGTGTTGTCTGAACACGGACGGTGAAGCTGTGACAGAGGGTCGTCCGGAGATACTTTGGCCCGTGTGGCTCCAGAGGACGATGATGGTTATTGTTCACTCGGGACAGAGCGAACGATGATGGCTCTTGAGGTCTTCAGAATGGGTTGGACCGAGTGCTGGGGGTTCTTCTAATGACTCTATCATCTGTGTCGTGTATGTCGTATTCCTTGTTGGATGTTCACTTAGTCCATGAGGCGCTGTTGTAAGTGCAGTATGTATATACGAACGCACACCAACAACTACAACAACAACAGCACAGGCGTCAACAACAGAGGAAGTCACCAACCAAGAGTTCCCCCGTGGCTCTCGGCCCTTGCCACCCCCTCCAGCCTCCCACACACACACGTCCCCTGTCCGCCAGGACAAAGCACGTCCGAATGTGGGCCCCAGAGCGGCCCGGACGGAGGCTGGAGCAGTAATGTCTCTGTGAGCAGCAGCTCTACGGCCATTGTCTATGACGGGCAAGGCAAGAGAGAAACGTATCGGTACTGACATATGTCCCCAGAACACAGGCCGGCTTGTCTGTGGCTCTGAGGTTGCTCCCTAGAGCAGAGGCCGGCCTATGATACTGGGGTGGCTCCCCCCAGAACAGAGTACTGGGGTTGCTTCCCCTCCCCAATTTATTACGACGGGGAGGCCAGCGTTGGCCTGCTGAGGCCGCCCTCCTCCCCTGGACCAGGAGTCTCGGCCTGGTGTCCCACATGAAGGACGACAATCAGCATAATGAATCTCCAGCAGGACGTCTTGTGTAGGGGTTTGGATCGTCGTCCCCGGGGTCAGGGGACGACGGGACCACAGTGGTCGTGCTGGCTGGACACAATAAATCCGCCACAATAAATCCGCCATGTTTACCCGTGTTCCATGTTCCATAGGAATCATAAAGTCCATTCCCTTGTGTCCAGCCAGTAGCCTGGCTCCTTCCTGGAGAACCACGTGGGACGGCAAATATGAATGTGAAACGAACCAATGATATAGAAACTGCTGGAGAAATTTAAGATCAATTATGTAGCGAGTTGTAACACTAGAATGAAAATTCTTAGCAGCTGAGTAACAGTGGCAGAAGATAAAACCCACAGTTTAATTTGGAAGGATAACAAGACAGGAAACTGCACGTATGTCACACGACACATTTCACTTACTCTAAAATTAAACTGTGAGTAATTTACACTGCCACACACACTTTTCTAAACACTAGACTCTTGACGTTTATAGAACATGTGATGTGGAAGAAATATGGTTTCAGAAACACCACTAGATTTGCTCTGCTAAAGCAAAGACACACACACACACACACACACACACACACACACACACACACACACACACACACCCTCTACAAACCTATTATAGTAATGAGTGAACACATAACAACCCTCAACAGGAAGATCAGTTTGAGTCTAATGTTATACAAGACAGGTGGCGCTAGGGCAGGTCTGGAGGTAACTATGGCCCAGGTCAACCCAAGTCACCCGCCTGTTAGTCTCTCCATCGTAAAAGTTTTCAATAACTTAATATCATCCTTAACTTCCTAAGTAACGGTTAAGAGGTAATTAACTTTTTACATCATAGTGTTGCCAACATCAAGAGCCAACTAATTATCTTCCTGACTTCTCTCTAAAAATATTATACTCTAGAGCAGTTGGTAATACTGAGTTATACGTTGGCCACTGATGTGTGGCTGTGTGTTTGTGCACTGCTGAGGCTGTGTAGGCTGTGTGGGCTGGTAGGCAATGTGTTTGTGTGGACTGTAATTACCTATTTATACTGTACGTGGAGGGAGTTCTGCATTCATGAGGCCCCATCACTTAAAATCTGGTTGTTATCGTACAACTTTCTGACCCTCTGTATGGTGTCCACACTGACACTCCCTTCATTCAGGCACTCCATTCATCCACTACCCTCATAACCACAACATTACCTCCACATCTTTTGTAATAGATTTCTAGTATGATTCAAGGTATGGTCGTTGTCTAGGAATAATTTTGAAAATATTATCATAACTATTACTACATACATTATTTTTTCTCCGGCTCTTGTATTTTCTTCAAAATCTCGTCCCGTCACCAACCCAGAGAAGCCTGACCATCGTTACGTTACCTCTCTCTCTCTCTCTCTCTCTCTCTCTCTCTCTCTCTCTCTCTCTCTCTCTCTCTCTCTCCCATTATCCTTCATTTCATTTAACTTTTCTCATCCGTCGTCATTCCGATAGTGATTCCCTTTAATGGCAACACTCGCCATTAGGCAATGGCTCCCTCCATGTCCTCGACCATTACACTCCATTATGCCTACCGTCCCCTACCACACACACACACACACACACACACACACACACACACACACACACACACACACACACACACACACAGGGTTTTAACATCAATACAGATACATGCATAAAAAAGTGATTATATCATAATTTTTGTTCCCTGCGTCAGATAAACCCATTGTTTTTATCATCTCTGATGGAAAAATATTATGTGCAAGATTTGTGCTTATAAAATCTGTGCTCCCAAATGCTTCAAATAAATGATATATTGCCGACCGGTTAGCGCTCCAGTCTACCACGCAAAGGCCCTGGGATCGAGATTGGCTGTTGGAGGGTGTTACGTGATTATATATACATATGTAAATATATACATATATATATATATATATATATATATATATATATATATATATATATATATATATATATATATATATGAAGCAGTGTACCTTGGTGAGCCTAACATGTTATATATATTATGTGTCCAGAGACGAATTTCTTGTGAGGGTCGCCAGCCGGTGATTTAATTCTGTCAGGGCTTTTTATCAACACTAATTACTATCCTAGAGTAGTGGCACCCTAGTTAATGTTGACACATGTGGCAGCCAATAAGAATCCTTTTCAAGTCATCATAATGACGACTTCACTCGCAGTTAACCAATCACAATACGTCGTTCTTCAAGAGGAAGTGACGACAGAGGGACGTTTGGCCTGCAGGGTTGCCTGCCACATACGCCGGCTGCACAACACTCAGAAGGAAGATCAATATAGAGGAATCAACGCAGTATGAAGCGACCCTGAGTCAGTAGAGTTGACCTTGTCATTGACCTCTCGTTGACGTTACAAGATGACTGCTGCCATGTGGATGATTGTCAGTTTTGGACATCGTTTAAGTTCTTGAAGATTGACACTGACTTCGTAGAGGTTACGATGTAAGTCAGGGTTGTCTTTGGTCGTGCTCTGGAAAGTATCCAGCCTAAGTAAGGCCAGGCTGGCATCTTCAGCATTTCGTGTTTTCCGGACTTAACACGTCAGTATAAATCCTCCTTGAGTGTAATCTTGAGCCGAAGGGATGCCATCTTTACCTTGTTAAGAGACAGTAGTTTGTGAGTCCCGAACTTCACATGAAGCTGTACATTGCCAACTAATTCAATAACAAGGGAATTCCGAGCATCGTAGCTCTGGTTTGTTACGCTGGGAGACGTAAGGTAAAGTTTATAACAACAAACACTCCTTGTACGAAAACTTTAACTGGTTTATTTATGGTTATAAGTTTGTCGTCACGTGTGACTGCATCAGAGAGTTGGTCTCGTGAGTTAAGGAAGGAATCCTGCTGATGAAATTGCATTACCGACTTGTCTTACGTATTTTGCACTCGGAGTTAGTAGTCGCGGGTAGGTCCTCTCTGTGGCTGCCGTTTGTCGCAGTCTGTAGTCAGAGCCTCGCCAGATGCTAGTAAATTTCATTTGGTATTTTTTTCATAAAGTAAAATATCGTTTCAATGACCGTAGATCACGTATAGCCAGTGGTGCACATCATGTCTAGGGGGCTTCGTCCTCTTCATCGACCCATCACCATCAGGTTAGTTACATCTGGGAATGAGGAATATTGTTATTTTCCAAGATTTACCGTTAAAATCCAATGGTCCACAGGAAAAAACGACTCAGCAACGACCAGAGACCAACTGTTGATAGGTCTTGTCAGTGTTGCTGAGCACGGGAACCGTTAGGGACGTATACTGTGGCCGGAGATATGTTCCGTGGAACACCGGTAGCATCTGCTTTTGCTACCTTCCTCCACAATATGCCAGCAGCAGCTCCAGCATTTGGGAAATCCGGTGCGGGCGTACACCAGCTGTGATTCGTACTCCAGCTGCTCACTGACCAATATCATGAGCAGACAAGAACCTGACATCTGGCTCAACACAACGTTAATGAGTCATGCACCAGCTGCCTGACTTAACAAGATTGTGGTAAGTCGTAAGTCAGTTACTAACTCAGGCAGATGGTGATGAGTACTGTCTCACGCACCATGTTATTTAGTTCACTATCATTTCACTGTCAAGGTATGTTACCATATGCAGCGTCTCTCTCCTCGAGTTGTCATTATCTTCATACTGCGAGAGTGTTTTTTCTCGTCCTGTATTGCTTTCGTATCTCTGTCACTGTTCACTTAGGTAGATGGACATCCAGAGCACCAATGGATCATTCAGTTGATGGCGGACCGACAGCTTTTGGTATAGTCAATAACATATAAAGGGAAAATGCTAATGACTTTTTAATTACGTTTCCCATCGACATTTTCTGTCTAGTGGCAACACTAAAGTTGATTAATGATAACGTGTGTTATGGCGAGATGATATTTTGGTGAAAAATTACCACGATTACAGGTCAGAGGTCAAGAACTCGCGGGGCTAAGGATCAGGGGTCGAGGTCATTCCTCAGAATTCAAGAGCAAATTGTTCAGGTTGTGGGATAAAGAGAATCCAGGGTCAAGAGGTAGAAGTTCACTATGAACTGTAGTAATTAACTAAGGTTAACCTCACGTCCATCACGGGTCTAATGGATACACAGAAAATATGAAGGTTATGTCTTGATGTTTTATGACCTCTAACTCATATCAAAGGTCAAGTGTTGAGATGGTAAATAAGTGTGCTAATGACTCAGTGATTACTAGCCTGGACACTGGTGCGAGACTGGTCATTACCACACCTTAATCTTGGTGCTGAAATATTCTTCATATGCTACAGATGTCAGCCTAGAGGCAGACGGACCTTTCTCCACACAGACACCAACACTGGGAAGCAAATGGTTAAGTCATGACCTCCATGGACAGTGAGGAGGACCTTGCAGATGACAAGGCTTCCAGCCAGTCTTGTTGTGCTCCAAATCAACAAGTACTTCAACTCATACGGCTTGCCAGGTGTCAGGGGAAGTGGGTCTTCTGGAAATGTGATTCGTCCTGAACACCTTCAGTCGGGTTTACACATGTTTTGATAATTCTGAGCGGTGGCAACAACCACACCTTGCGAATATATCCTACTGCGTCTTCTTGAGCTACCACATGTGCTGTATGCACCTTCATGTACTCTATATATACTACACATATATATAAATATGTATATATATATATATATATATATATATATATATATATATATATATATATTTTTTTTTTTTTTTCCGCTGTCTCCCGCGTTTGCGAGGTAGCGCAAGGAAACAGACGAAAGAAATGGCCCAACCCACCCCAATACACATGTATATACATACGTCCACACACGCAAATATACATACCTACACAGCTTTCCATGGTTTACCCCAGACGCTTCACATGCCTTGATTCAATCCACTGACAGCACGTCAACCCCGGTATACCACATCGCTCCAATTCACTCTATTCCTTGCCCTCCTTTCACCCTCCTGCATGTTCAGGCCCCGATCACACAAAATCTTTTTCACTCCATCTTTCCACCTCCAATTTGGTTTCCCTCTTCTCCTCGTTCCCTCCACCTCCGACACATATATTCTCTTGGTCAATCTTTCCTCACTCATTCTCTCCATGTGCCTGAACCATTTCAAAACACCCTCTTCTGCTCTCTCAACCACGCTCTTTTTATTTCCACACATCTCTCTTACCCTTACGTTACTTACTCGATCAAACCACCTCACACCACACATTGTCCTCAAACATCTCATTTCCAGCACATCCATCCTCCTGCGCACAACCCTATCCTTAATATTAATTACAATTATATTATTGTCGTAATTAATCGACTAGTTACACGAATTTTCAGATTTTGACCACAGATTCGTATTCAGCAGGCGTGAAAATATCTATGATGATATTTTCAGGAAAATCTATTTTTTCAAAAAAATCAAGAAAAATCCAAGGGCTTGGATAATATTTTGCTCAGATTTTCAAATTCTTCAGATTTTAATAAAAATCTGGAAATATGTGCTATTCTTTTTACTGATTAAGGATATCGAGTCAAAATACTGCATTTCGTAAAATTAATCGATTAATTACATACTTAATATTAATTATAACTATAATAATATGCTAATTACTCGACTAAATATACGAATTTTAAGTGTTTGACTACAGATTCTTATTCAGCAGGCGAAAAAATATATATGCTGAAATTTTCATGAAAATCTATTTTTTTCAAAAAAATCAAGAAAAATCCAAGGCTAATATTTTCCTCAGATTTTCACATCCTTCAGATTTTATTGAAAATCTGGGAATATGTGCTATTCTATTTACTGATTAAGAATATCGAGTCAAAATACTGCATTTCGTAAAAGTAATCGATTAATTACATACTTAATATTAATTATAACTATATTAATATGCTAATTACTTGACTAAATATATGAATTTTAAGGGTTTGACTACAGATTCTTATTCAGCAGGCATAAAAATATATAAGCTGAAATTTTCATGAAAAATTATTTTTTTAAAAAAATCAAGAAAAATCCAAGGCCTTGGATAATATTTTGCTCAGATTTTCAAATTCTTCAGATTTTATTGAAAATCTGGGAATATGTGCTATTCTTTTTACTGATTAAGGATATCGAGTCAAAATACTGCATTTCGTAAAATTAATCGATAAATTACATACTTAATATTAATCATAACTATATTAATATGCTAATTACTCAACTAAATATACGAATTTTAAGTGTTTGACTACAGATTCTTATTCAGCAGGTGTAAAAATATATATGTTGAAATTTTCATGAAAATCTATTTTTTCAAAAAATAATATTTTGCTCAGATTTTCAAATTCTTCAGATTTTAATGAAATTCTGGGAATATGTGCTATTCTATATAGTGATTAAGAATATCGAGTCAAAATATTGCATTTCGTAAAATTAATCGCTTAATTACATACTTAATATTAATTATAATTATATTAATGTCCTAATTAATCGACCAATTACACGAATTTTCAGGTTTGACCACAGATTCGTATTCAGTAGCCGTTAAAATATCTATGCTCAAATTTTCAGGAAAATTTATTTTTTCAAAAAAAATCAAGAAAAATTTTGCTCAGATTTTCAAATTCTTCAGATTTTAATGAAAATCTGGGAATATGTGCTATTCTATATAGTGATTAAGAATATCGAGTCAAAATACTGCATTTCGTAAAATTAATCGCTTAATTACATACTTAATATTAATCATAATTATATTGATATGCTAATTTCTCGACTAAAGACATGAATTTTAAGGTTTTGACTACAGATTCTTATTCAGCAGGCGGAAAAATATATATGCTGAAATTTTCATGAAAATCTATTTTTTTCAAAAAAATCAAGAAAAATCCAAGGCTAATATTTTCCTCAGATTTTCACATCCTTCAGATTTTATTGAAAATCTGGGAATATGTGCTATTCTATTTACTGATTAAGAATATCGAGTCAAAATACTGCATTTCGTAAAAGTAATCGATTAATTACATACTTAATATTAATTATAACTATATTAATATGCTAATTACTTGACTAAATATATGAATTTTAAGGGTTTGACTACAGATTCTTATTCAGCAGGCATAAAAATATATAAGCTGAAATTTTCATGAAAATCTATTTTTTCAAAAAAATCAAGAAAAATCCAAGGCCTTGGATAATATTTGGCTCAGATTTTCAAATTCTTCAGATTTTAATGAAAATCTGGGAATATGTGCTATTCTTTTTACTGATTAAGGATATCGAGTCAAAATACTGCATTTCGTAAAATTAATCGATTAATTACATACTTAATATTAATTATAACTATAATATGCTAATTACTCAACTAAATATACGAATTTTAAGTGTTTGACCACAGATTCTTATTCAGCAGATGTAAAAATATATATGTTGAAATTTTCATGAAAATCTATTTTTTCAAAAAAATCAAGAAAAATCCAAGGCTATAGCCTTGGATAATATTTGGCTCAGATTTTCAAATTCTTCAGATTTTAATGAAATTCTGGGAATATGTGCTATTCTATATAGTGATTAAGAATATCGAGTCAAAATACTGCATTTCGTAAAATTAATCGCTTAATTACATACTTAATAATAATTATAATTATATCAATGTCCTAATTAATCGACCAATTACACGAATTTTCAGATTTTGACCACAGATTCGTATTCAGTAGGCGTTAAAATATCTATGCTCAAATTATCAGGAAAATTTATTTTTTCAAAAAAATCAAGAAAAATCCAAGGCTATAGCCTAGGATAATATTTGGCTCAGATTTTCAAATTCTTCAGATTTTAATGAAATTCTGGGAATATGTGCTATTCTATATAGTGATTAAGAATATCGAGTCAAAATACTGCATTTCGTAAAATTAATCGCTTAATTACATACTTAATATTAATTATAATTATATCAATGTCCTAATTAATCGACCAATTACACGAATTTTCAGATTTTGACCACAGATTCGTATTCAGTAGGCGTTAAAATATCTATGCTCAAATTATCAGGAAAATTTATTTTTTCAAAAAAATCAAGAAAAATCCAAGGCTATAGCCTTGGATAATATTTGGCTCAGATTTTCAAATTCTTCAGATTTTAATGAAATTCTGGGAATATGTGCTATTCTATATAGTGATTAAGAATATCGAGTCAAAATACTGCATTTCGTAAAATTAATCGCTTAATTACATACTTAATATTAATTATAATTATATTGATATGCTAATTTCTCGACTAAAGACATGAATTTTAAGGTTTTGACTACAGATTCTTATTCAGCAGGCGAAAAAATATATATGCTGAAATTTTCATGAAAATCTATTTTTTTCAAAAAAATCAAGAAAAATCCAAGGCTAATATTTTCCTCAGATTTTCACATCCTTCAGATTTTATTGAAAATCTGGGAATATGTGCTATTCTATTTACTGATTAAGAATATCGAGTCAAAATACTGCATTTCGTAAAAGTAATCGATTAATTACATACTTAATATTAATTATAACTATATTAATATGCTAATTACTTGACTAAATATACGAATTTTAAGTGTTTGACCACAGATTCTTATTCAGCAGATGTAAAAATATATATGTTGAAATTTTCATGAAAATCTATTTTTTCAAAAAAATCAAGAAAAATCCAAGGCTATAGCCTTGGATAATATTTGGCTCAGATTTTCAAATTCTTCAGATTTTAATGAAATTCTGGGAATATGTGCTATTCTATATAGTGATTAAGAATATCGAGTCAAAATACTGCATTTCGTAAAATTAATCGCTTAATTACATACTTAATATTAATTATAATTATATCAATGTCCTAATTAATCGACCAATTACACGAATTTTCAGATTTTGACCACAGATTCGTATTCAGTAGGCGTTAAAATATCTATGCTCAAATTATCAGGAAAATTTATTTTTTCAAAAAAATCAAGAAAAATCCAAGGCTATAGCCTTGGATAATATTTTGCTCAGATTTTCAAATTCTTCAGATTTTAATGAAATTCTGGGAATATGTGCTATTCTATATAGTGATTAAGAATATCGAGTCAAAATACTGCATTTCGTAAAATTAATCGCTTAATTACATACTTAATATTAATTATAATTATATTGATATGCTAATTTCTCGACTAAAGACATGAATTTTAAGGTTTTGACTACAGATTCTTATTCAGCAGGCGAAAAAATATATATGCTGAAATTTTCATGAAAATCTATTTTTTTCAAAAAAATCAAGAAAAATCCAAGGCTAATATTTTCCTCAGATTTTCACATCCTTCAGATTTTATTGAAAATCTGGGAATATGTGCTATTCTATTTACTGATTAAGAATATCGAGTCAAAATACTGCATTTCGTAAAAGTAATCGATTAATTACATACTTAATATTAATTATAACTATATTAATATGCTAATTACTTGACTAAATATATGAATTTTAAGGGTTTGACTACAGATTCTTATTCAGCAGGCATAAAAATATATAAGCTGAAATTTTCATGAAAATCTATTTTTTCAAAAAAATCAAGAAAAATCCAAGGCTATAGCCTTGGATAATATTTGGCTCAGATTTTCAAATTCTTCAGATTTTAATGAAAATCTGGGAATATGTGCTATTCTTTTTACTGATTAAGGATATCGAGTCAAAATACTGCATTTCGTAAAATTAATCGATTAATTACATACTTAATATTAATTATAACTATATTAATATGCTAATTACTCGACTAAATATACGAATTTTAAGTATTTGACTACAGATTCTTATTCAGCAGGTGTAAAAATATATATGCTGAAATTTTCATGAAAATCTATTTTTTCAAAAAAATCAAGAAAAATCCAAGGCTATAGCCTTGGATAATATTTTGCTCAGATTTTCAAATTCTTCAGATTTTAATGAAATTCTGGGAATATGTGCTATTCTATATAGTGATTAAGAATATCGAGTCAAAATACTGCATTTCGTAAAATTAATCGCTTAATTACATACTTAATATTAATAATAATTATATTAATGTCCTAATTAATCGACCAATTACACGAATTTTCAGATTTTGACCACAGATTCGTATTCAGTATGCGTTAAAATATCTATGCTCAAATTTTCAGGAAAATTTATTTTTTCAAAAAAATCAAGAAAAATTCTTCAGATTTTAATGAAATTTCAGCATATATATTTTTACGCCTGCTGAATAAGAATCTGTAGTCAAACCCTTAAAATTCATATATCTAGTCGAGTAATTATTATATCAATATAGTTATAATTAATATTACGTAAGTAATTAATCGATTAATTTTACGAAATGCAGTATTTTGACTCGATATTCTTAATCACTATATAGAACAGCACATATTCCCAGAATTTCATTAAAATCTGAAGAATTTGAAAATCTGAGCAAAATATTATCCCAGGCTATAGCCTTGGATTTTTCTTGATTTTTTTGAAAAAATACATATATATATATATATATATATATATATATATATATATATATATATATATATATATGGTGGCTGTGAAGTCACCATATGTCCAAATGCTTTGGGCAAATGGTGAGAATGAATGCAAAAAGGTTGACAAAGAGGATATATGTGTCAGAGGTGGAGGGAACAAGGAGAATGTGGAGACCAAATTGGAGATGAAGAGATGGTGAAAAAAAATTCTAAGCTATCGAGGCCTGAACATGCAGGAAGGTGAAAGACGTGCATGGGATAGAGTGAGCTGAAACGATGTGGTATACTGGGGTCGACGTGCTGTGAATGGACTAAAACAGGACATGTGAAGTGTCCGAGGAAAACCATGAAAGGTCTGTGGGGCCTGCATGTGGATATGGAGCTGTGGTTTCAGTACATTACACACGACAGCTTGAGAATAGATCTGAGCGGATGCGGCCTTTCTTCGTCTGTTCCTGGTGCTATTTCGCTAACACGGGAGACGGCGAAATATGAAAACAAAACAAGTATGAAAACAGAGAGTGTGACGGCGACACGTCTCCTGCTCTAGGAGAGTGAGCCGCCCTCATATTCGTTGCTTTCACATTTATGCTTTCCTCTCCTCCCTTCCGTCATCATACGGCTTCTATATCTCCATAACAACTGCAGACACAGATCCCAACGTAGAATGCGTTGTCATATCCCAGAGTAGAGTGTGCTGTCATATCTTGCAGAGTTGCCTCAACCAGGGGCAGTCCCGTCCAGTCTGGATGATTAACATGTGGAGGAACACTCATGTCCTTGGAGGTCATTATCGCTTGAGCGGCAGCAATATGGCGGGTGAAGGGCTGCTGGTCACGTGACTCCCGGCCTGATAGCCGGTACGATCACCCTCTGTCCGTGGTGGCTCAGGCTCAACTGTCAGGGACGCGTTGCCGGGTGGCCCTCGTGTTGCCGGGCCAGCCGCATGATGATCCTCTGTCACTTCAGTGGTTAGTAGCAGTGTTTACGTTGGCTGGTTCATGTTACGATCTCATTGAGGATACTCCAACAGTTTTTCTCACCAAACATTATGATGAAATTCGCATTTCATTGAAACATTCTACCTAATTATCATCAACTGAGCACATATTTTATCTAGAAAACTGGAAAACATTCATTAAACCCAAATAAAGTTTTGCGTTACTTCTTATCTTCTGGCTGTAGTGAGATTAGATTAAAAATGCTTCTGTCCTTTGCATTCCATATACAGCGCGGTGCACTGGTTCTTTCCCATGGAAATAAACGTGTCTTTCCCGTTCCAGTTTACTTCAAACTTTAGTGCTCTAACACCCCAACATGAACTCCCCCAGGTGTTGCATGTGACACTGCATAAACAGACACTGGACGACTACATAGGAGACCTGATAAAGTGTGCGGACACGCTTGGCAGACCGCTTGAAATATAGTTGCACTATGTAACTGCAGGAAGAGGGTGGTGCCAAGGGAATGGAAGAGAACATACTATGTCGTAACTGTCAGCACAGACAAGGCAGAGCTACAGACCTGTCTCTCTGACGAGCGTGGTCTGGTAAACACCAAAGATGATGATCAGAGAGCGAATGAATGACTACTTACAAAACAGATATTACACAATTCGAGACAACACGGATTTAGGGAAAGGAGGTCATGCACTACAAATCTACCAGATTCTTATGAGAGAATGATCTCCGTTTTTGACAAAGGAAAAAGTTAGGCGAATTGTATGTATCTGGACCGCCAGAAGCCATTTGACACAGTACCATATACAAGGCTGGTGAAGAAGTTGGGTCTTCAGGTAGAAATATTGGGGGAGACGCCTTCGATGGATAAAATTACTTCAGTGGAAGGAAACAAAGGACTCGCGTCAGAAAAGCATTTTTTTTTTTTTTTTTAAGAATGAAATAAGCTGAGCAGTGGCGTGCTGCAGGGCTCGTTCCTGGGACCACTGATCTTCTTGATCTACGGAAATATCTTGCCAAAAGAATTGGACTCATACCTGAATACGTTTTCAGAAAATGACAAGATCATGAGAAAAACAACGAATGATGAGGAATGTAGAAACTTATAAGGAGACCTAAACATTACATCGTCGGTCAGATACATACATAGTGTCTATCTATCATATATATATATATATATATATATATATATATATATATATATATATATATATATATATATATATATAGGTGTCTATATAGCGCTCCAGTTACTGTTTCTAGGGGCCTTTCAGATTTCGTAGGCTTTTGCAATTCATGAAAAAAAAAATAATGAAAACTGACGCGTCAGAAGTGTACACAGAACCGGAGCGCCTCTCTCTCTCTCTCTCTCTCTCTCTCTCTCTCTCTCTCTCTCTCTCTCTCTCTCTCTCTCTCTCCCAGCTATTGCCATTACGTAACCGAAGCAATACTTTCAATTTTACACATTCCACACCGATTTAAAACGCCCAGGAAAAGTTGGATGCCTCTGTGAATGGCTCTCAATATTGCTGGATTGTTTAGCTCCTTTTCCTCACAGAGTCAAAACTTGATGTATCTCTCACAATTCTTTCAGTATGTTTTAAAAACGTTCCTAAAAGTCCTTTCGCGAGTGTTCAAATGGTCTAGTGCTTCCTTGTATTGGTCAGGGCTGAGAAAGAGAGGTAGAGGAACATAAGCAACAGAGGGTGTTGCTGTACTAAGAACATTCTGGCGATGAGTTGGTAAAAGTGATGCAGGATCATGGGGAAAAAGGGAAGGTCATATGAGGTTAGCAGTATTCCCCTGGAGGAGTTCTATATGTGGGAAGTGCGCCAGGTGTTCCGTGGGAGAAGGGCGTAGCTGTCAGATTTTCTAGAGTTTCTGCAGGAGGGAGAGGCATGCCGAACCCCTGGCTCAGTAGGCGATTGTCTTTTGTCTTCTGTGCTGGGCGTAAGTCCCTTATTTCAAGCTGCTTCTCGTTAAGGTCGGTGACAACGTCCCACGTGAGTCCTGCCAAAGGGGCCCATGGGTGATATGGCTCCCTAAAGTCCCGCCAGAAGGGAGATAGGTCGGGAGTGACACAGGGAGCTGATACTGACGGCGAAGGGGTCCTTAAGGGTTTCTGTAGCCTGCGCTTACACGGACAATTCTATCCAGGTTCAGATATATATGGCCAGGCCGCTCTCCGAGAGGTAATGGCTGAACGAAGGCGGTCCCAGTTCATGACGATGTCCCCTTTGGAACAATACAGGCTTGTTCATTGGTGGGAGACCAGATGTGGTGAGCCTGCTGTCGCTAAGGAAGAAAGTGTCCACCTGATGATCTCTGACCTGAGCAGTAAGCCCAGGTGGTATGAAGTTAAGGCAATAATGTCAGTGGCCAAGTGGGGTCTGGCCGGGTTGGGTTATGGTCAGGTGGGGTCTGGCCGGGTGGGGTTATGGTCAGTGGGGTCTGGCTGGGTGGGGTTATGGTCAAGTGGGGTTTTTTGAGTGTGCTTCCATCATCCAAAAACCGAGAGTGGTGGTGTTGTGACCAACGACACTATCGGCCCAAGATAATCTGTACCTAAATCAGTCATTTATCATATCAACTTATTGACCTACTTACATGTGTGACTTTACTCCAGCGGCTTTGAGCTATAGAGCTTTGAGTGTGTCTATATGTCTATACGTAGCTAACCTTTGGGTTAGGTTGGGTTAGTTTAGCTCAGGGAGGCCTTGGGGGTAACATAGACTACGACAGGTGAGCTAGGTACGGTACCTCTTGGACGCGTCTGGACGTTCACTTGCTATCTGGTGTTGACATTCCTCTCCTCAGCAACCTGCAGAGCAACTCCCCACTCTCCACACACCAATTCATATTCCTTTACGTTCCTCTAAACCATCCACCTCATTCCACATCCCTCCACACCTATCACCACCCTACAAACCTCCACACCCTGTTTATCCTTCCACATCCTCCCTCTCCACCCTACACCACACCTTGCACATCACCCTGCACCACACCCTGCACCCTAACATCCTGCTCCACTCCCTGCCACACCACTCAGGTTACCAGGGCCGCTCCCTGAGTCCCACAACGTCAGGTCATATTAAAGTCATGACGTGAGGTCCTTCATCTGATCCTCACACAACATTTCTGACACAAAAATCTTTTCGGTTGGTGAAATTTGGGAGTAGCAGTTTGTTTGTTTCTAGACCACGACCCGCACGTCCTCCCACACTTCTTTACTCCTGTGGGTGTGAGGCAATACCTGAGGTACACAGTACACAGCTGTGGGTGTGAGGCCATACCTGAGGTACACAGTACACAACTGTGGGCGTGGAGGCCATACCTAAGGTGCACAGTACACAGCTCTGGGTGTGAGGCCATACCTGAGGTACACAGTACACAGCTGTGGGTGTGTGATCTTACAGCTTGAGGTACACAACTGCCCTCACACACCACCCCACTACCTGGGCCCCGAACTGGGTCACGCCACTACCTGGGCCCTAGGCTGGCTCATCCCGCTACTTCAGGCGCGGATATTAATGTTTCTAATTTGTTTATCTGTTTCCTTTCTCCCTCCACTAATCTCTCTCCACATTCTACAGTTTCTAATTTTCTCTCGCCATCGTGTGATATTCGCCGGTCACCAACCACCAGTTGCCAACAGCTGTTCTCACAGAACACTTGTTTCTGTGCACGGCAGGGAGTGGGTACATCGAACAAAAATATGTTGTTCACCAAAGTCAACTCCGTATGAAAAACACAGCTAAAGTCACAGTAAAATTGCCGCAAAAGAACTATTCATTTGTTGACATTCTAAAGATCAAAAGGATCAAGTGAAAAAGCTAGTAACATTCCCTGGTGCGTGTCACACTGAACAAAGTCATAAAAACCGAATTCTCCTCTCACGAGCAACACGTACGATAGGTGTCCCAGAGGAATGTGTTGACCAACACAGGAGAAATGTTTCCTCAGGACCTCATCGGGCTGAAGTCTCCAGGACTCTTCTCCTGCAGGGCTTAAACCGTGAATTCCCTGTACTGAATGTTCCAGTCCCTGCGTAGAACTCTGGCTCAGAGGAAGTGTTCCAGCCCTTACGTGGCACTCTGGTTCGGAAATGTGTTCCAGCTCTTGCTTAGAACTTTGGTTCACAGAACGTTTACCACCTTTTGTATGGAACTCTAGCTGAAGACGTGTTCCAGTTTCGACGTTGCTGTGGCCAGACTCACACTGTGGCCAAACTTACACTGTAACGACGCCACAGTGTGGCCACATAATGAGCCGCTGGTGTGGGCCACAACACTTGGCTCTCCCCAGTTCGCATCTCCTTTGTTCTCTTTATTACGTCCTGCCTCATACGTCACGGAAAACAACCTCTCACGGGCGTAATTAGCACCTTTGTCTGAGGTCTCCATCATTTCGATCGTTTTTACTAAATCTTAACTTACATGTAACAGTAACAGTTGAGTTGATGTTTATAGTGGATGGTCTACACTGAGCAGAGCCAGTAAAACACCCACCCCAGAGCCTCGTTATATCATGCAGATCATTATACACAGGAAGAGATCCACGGGCCTCAGACCCAAGGTCGGGGGAAGCCTCCCTTGACACGCGCCTCTCACCTGAACTAATTCTGACCCGATCACTCTCCCTCCTCCAATATCTCTCTCTCTCTCTCTCTCTCTCTCTCTCTCTCTCTCTCTCTCTCTCTCTCTCTCTCTCTCTCTCTCTCTCTCTCTCTCTCCGTTCTCATATCTCCTCACGTCAGCCATTGGACTCCTCTCTCCTCCCCCTCTCCACCTACACCTTACTCAGCTCCACTCCAACCTCCTCCCTTCCTCTCACCCCCTCCCCTCCCTCTCTCCATCCTCACTCATCCTTCCCCTCACTTCCTTTAATGTTCTAAGCGAATTCAAATAATTTTTCTCTTCCTCCCCACGACGTCACGGATCCTCCCCACGACGCCACGGATCCTCCCCACGACGTCACGGATCCTCCCCATGACGCCACGGATCCTCCCCACAACGTTGCGGATCCTCCCCACAACGTCACGGATCCTCCCCTCGACAGCACGGATCTTCACTGGCACAGGCATCTTACCCGGCTACATGTGCTGACCTACAATCTGCACCGTACGGAGAGGAAGATATACACTTGTGGGGCCCCATCCCTTGTACAGTGCGGGGAGAGTGTTCTACACTCTTGGGGCCCCATCCCTTGTACAGTGCGGGGAGAGTGTTCTACACTCTTGGGGTCCCATCTCTTGAACTCTCTCCCTCTCTACTATCATGCACATTTTTTTACCCTTGTATTCACAGCAAACATTTACAGTTTCACTATTCAGTTTACTTCATTCATCCATTACCCTTACACTGTGTAAAAAGTACTTCTTTCAGTCTTTGCTAATTACTAACTTGATTTCATGTTGTTCACAAGGACTCACATACAAACATACACACACACACACACACACACACAACCATAATTACTTACTGTACAAAAGGGAAACATTTTCATCCGCCAAACGGTAAGAAAATTACATTTACTGTATTGTACTGACCACTTCACCTGGGTCAGTGGTGACCAGTGGCCTCTCCTACAGCACACCTCCTCCGTCAAGGCTTCTCCATCACACATCCTCCACCAAAGCCCCTCCACTACAGCCTCTCCACCACTGCTCTCGTACTCTCCATCACTTGCAATTCCCTCCCTCCCTCCCAGCTGTTGTTAGCGGAACATAAAAGCTCCAGCCGGTCTCTTAATACACCTTTACATCAGAGTCAGTGTTACCAAACTGATGCGCTCTCCCTCACCACCAGGCTCTCTCTCTCTCTCTCTCTCTCTCTCTCTCTCTCTCTCTCTCTCTCTCTCTCTCTCTCTCTCTCTCTCACAGTTCCAGCCTCTTGGGAAAATCGAGTCAAACTGTGAAGGTAATGGAGGTCCCAGTCACCTGCCATGTCTGCCCCAGTGAGAGCGACCATCAGCCGTGCCTATGGTAAGGTTGCTACGGGTGACCCGTACCTCTGGGCTCTGCTAAACACAGCTCATTACAGCTTTAGATATGCTGACGATCCTCTTTACTGGGATCAATCCAGCTGACGTCCCGCTATGTAGAGATCAATCTTCATGATGGTGATCTCTCGTGCTGGTGGCTCGTACAGCTGGTTATGGTGTTCCCTCGTGTTGGTGGCTCGTCCAGCTGGAAGCCATAGCTTGAGCCGTGCTCATGTGAAACAAACAAACTTTTGGTCTCCTTCTTCACTAAGACCACCAAGTATGCTGAGGGACCTTGGGGAGTCCATCAGTATGGTTAGTCTCACGTTGGGGGGGGAGGGGGGGGGATTGTATGTCTACATTACGGTCAACAAACCGGAGTCCAGGCGAGGGAGACTGAAATATGATGTTTGGTCTTCCTCAGACATAGTTACAACAGTTATGGCTGGAATACAACCCTCACCGTGTCTCCAGAGATACAACAAAACCATTATGACAAGGACGACCTTCCGGTAGACAGGAAATAATACTGTCTATCACTCTAAAAAAATATGTGATTCCTACACCAGGAGTCATCAACGTGTATTGTCCCATATTACATCAGTGTTTTTGCTTATGAAAAAGCAAAATATTTTTCTTTAGGAAATGTACCCATGATTTATCTGTGCTGCAGAATGTTACATCATTTTTATGCTGAATAATGAAGTCAAAACCCGGCCGAACACAAAGGAAACTGCAGGTTTATGAATTTGATTCAGGCTACAGCAGACGGGAGACTGTTCGTCTGGTGATCAAGTTGTTTGTATTTGTGAAAACCTTTTAAGAGTTTCCGTATTTGTTCAAATGAATTTACGTTTAATCTGTCCATCAAGTATCCAATGATGACTTAGCTCCATTAACATATTACTGTATCCTGAGCTATTGTAGACAGGGTGCAGCTGGAGGTACCTCAGGACAGTCAAGGTACAGCTGGAGGTACCTTAGGACCGTCAAGGTACAGCTGGAGGTACCTCAGGACCGTCAAGGTACAGGTGGAGGTACCTCAGGACCGTCAAGGTACAGGTGGAGGTACCTCAGGACCGTCAAGGTACAGGTGGAGGTACCTCAGGACAGTCAAGGTACAGCTGGAGGTACCTCAGGACCGTCAAGGTACAGCTGGGAGGTACCTTAGGACGTCGTCAAGGTACAGGTGGAGGTACCTCAGGACCGTCAAGGTACAGGTGGAGGTACCTCAGGACCGTCAAGGTACAGGTGGAGGTACCTCAGGACCGTCAAGGTACAGGTGGAGGTACCTCAGGACCCTCAAGGTACAGCTGGAGGTACCTCAGGACAGTCAAGGTACAGCTGGAGGTACCTCAGGACCGTCAAGGTACAGCTGGAGGTACCTTAGGACCGTCAAGGTACAGGTGGAGGTACCTCAGGACCGTCAAGGTACAGGTGGAGGTACCTCAGGACAGTCAAGGTACAGCTGGAGGTACCTTAGGACCGTCAAGGTACAGGTGGAGGTACCTCAGGACCGTCAAGG
Source organism: Panulirus ornatus (assembly GCF_036320965.1). NCBI lineage: Eukaryota > Metazoa > Arthropoda > Malacostraca > Decapoda > Palinuridae > Panulirus > Panulirus ornatus. The sequence goes on from NC_092239.1 coordinate 1,754,641, forward strand.
TACAGGTGGAGGTACCTCAGGACCGTCAAGGTACAGGTGGAGGTACCTCAGGACCGTCAAGGTACAGGTGGAGGTACCTCAGGACCGTCAAGGTACAGGTGGAGGTACCTCAGGACCGTCAAGGTACAGGTGGAGGTACCTCAGGACCGTCAAGGTACAGCTGGAGGTGGATCATGTAGGAAAAAACGTAACAGACGAAGGTGCAGAGGGAGGTATGAGGGCAATGATCAGTGCTAGCGTGAGTGTACTGCTACATGACCTGGTATGACCTAAACCCGCTATGATCCAGTCCCGTAGTATTGACCTGGTATGGTCGAACGCGTAGGGGTGACCTAGTGTGACCCAGACCCCTGAGAATGACCTGGTATGACCCAGATCCGTGGTTGTAACCTGACACGACCTGGACACACAAACTACCAACCGTTCCAGAATATTGCAGGAAAGTTTTTCCGACGTGGAATTGAATTTTGAAAAGTTAACGTCTCCCAGCAACCGGGAGGTGGAGGGTGGCACTGCCGGGGGTGGAGGACGGTACAGCCGGGCGGTGGAGGGTGGCACTGCCGGGGGTGGAGGACGGTACAGCCGGGCGGTGGAGGGTGGCACCGCCGGGCGGTGGAGGGTGGCACCGCCGGGCGGTGGAGGACCCACACCATAAGACGTTGCCAGCTCCTCACAGGTGGTTATCCTCCAGGTCCTCCTCGTGTGGTGACAGGTGGTTATCCTCCAGGTCCTCCTCGTGTGCTGGCAGGTGGTTATCCTCCAGGTCCTCCTCGTGTGGTGACAGGTGGTTATCCTCCAGGTCCTCCTCGTGTGCTGGCAGGTGGTTATCCTCCAGGTCCTCCTCGTGTGGTGGTGGACCACACGTTCCCCTCCTCACTTGTGCCCCATTTTCTTTATCCATTGTTAACTAACAACTCTTTCGTTGTCGTTCATTTTGCCGACTCTCGTTTCATCAATTGTTCTTTTCACCTTCTTGTCTTCTCATCCTTTCTTTTTTCCCCTTTCTTCTCCCCTTTCTTCTCCTCTTCCTTCTCCCCTTCCTTCTCCCCTTCCTCCCGTTACCACAAGACTGTTAAGAAACAACGTTCAAGAATTTCCGAGTTCTATTTAAAGCTGGTAATTAGGCCTGGAGGTACACGAGACGCGTCTCGCTGGTAGCGGACTCTCCTCGACTTGGGCCATAATTCAGAATCTCCGGTTCACAACGTCGCGCCAAGGAAATCGAAATACAAATTTATGGCTGCCCGTCTGGCGCTGGGAGGACCTGAGACAATGGTTGGACGAGTAGGAGGAGGAGGAGGAAGACCTCAACAGCTGTGTTGACCTTCTGAACGAGCCCAACATCGTTCACCAGTCTCTGGCCTCCCCGCCCCGTCTTCCAACCAATGGCATATTAAGACAAAAATAACATCTTTACGTTCTTGCTACAACAGCAGGTGTGGTTGTTGTTGTTGTTGTTTATCAAAGCTCCCACGGTGGAGGAGGGAGTGAGGTGACGACACATGCCAGTGTCAGGGTCAAGGACGCTATTACCTGGGGAGGAGCGCCCCTCATGATAACCCCCACCCCTCCCCTCCAGCAGGATACAGGGGATACAGCCCTTCTGCGGCGGCACCGTGCACTGGCTGCCCTAGTCTGAGATGGCGGAGGCGGCCCTGACCTGACCCTGTACCGCCTTCTGTCGCAGGGCCCTCCCTCCCTCCGTCCGTCCGTCCCTCCTTCCCTCTGCCCGTCCCTCCCTCCCTCCCTCCCTCCCTCCGTCCGTCCGTCCCTCCTTCCCTCCGCCCGTCCCTCCCTCCCTCCCTCCCTCCCTCCCTCCCTCCCTCCCTCCGTCCGTCCGTCCCTCCCTCCCTCCCTCCCTCCGTCCGTCCGTCCGTCCGTCCCTCCCTCCCTCCGTCCGTCCGTCCCTCCCTCCCTCACTCTATCTGTCCCACTCAACAACCTAAGCATCCAAACTTTTTCCTGCCCTTCCGGCCCCTATCGTTCGTTCCACCCCAGTGCCTCAGGATCTTATCAGCTCCCTCCCCCACCTCCCCAGGTCCCGTCACCAACCCCAGCGCTCCACCAGCCCTAATCCACCCCATTTACTCGTCTCAACTGTCAACAACCCAACAACCTCCCCGCTCTTAGGTTTAAAGTAGGACAAGAGAGGAGTAACAAGGAGTGAGGGAAGCAGGGGGGCAGATCACTGGAGACTGGACAGGTCCTCCAGCTGTCTGGCTCCAGCTGAGGGAGGGTAGCGGGGCGGCAGATCACTGGAGACTGAACAGGTCCTCCAGCTGTCTGGCTCCAGCTGAGGGAGGGTAGCGGGGCGGCAGATCACTTGAGGCTGGACAGGTCCTCCAGCTGTCTGGCTCCAGCTGAGGGAGGGTAGCGGGGCGGCAGATCACTTGAGGCTGGACAGGTCCTCCAGCTGTCTGGCTCCAGCTGAGGAAGGGTAGCGGGGCGGCAGATCACTTGAGGCTGGACAAGGTCCTCCAGCTGTCTGGCTCCAGCTGAGGGAGGGTAGCGGGGCGGCAGATCACTTGAGGCTGGACAGGTCCTCCAGCTGTCTGGCTCCAGCTGAGGAAGGGTAGCGGGGCGGCAGATCACTTGAGGCTGGACAGGTCCTCCAGCTGTCTGGCTCCAGCTGAGGGAGGGTAGCGGGGCGGCAGATCACTTGAGGCTGGACAGGTCCTCCAGCTGTCTGGCTCCAGGTAAGTCTTGAATTTTTCAGATAGTCTAAAGCAAGACGTTGTTTGTTTGTTTGTTAGAGGCAGGAAGATTAATCTTTTGTCCGTAGCTCAGGATAAGCTGGAGGCTGCGTAATGTCCACAGAGTAAGTAGGGCGAGGAGACGGAGAGCAAGAGGGAGGCTGAAAGTCACTACACACTCTTGAATATAATTATTTATAACAAACACACACACACACACATACACACACACACACATACATACACACACACATACACACGTGATCGTATATACTCATGGTAAACATCTGAACATTCATCTTGGTCTTATCTAATCGTCTTCCATCAAGGGTTTTTGTTTACAAACATTTATCTTAGTTCAAACCTGAAACCCCAGATAACAGTCATTGTTTACCTCGAATCTCTCAGGATATCAACACACAGTAAAGGATAAAAGTTGGAGTTAAAGTTGTCTTGTTGTTCCCCATAATTACCATTTAGTAATCTGGAGGAACCAGCCAATCACCACCCTGCTAACAAACTCGAGGAACCAGCCAATCACCACCCTGCTAACAAACTCGAGGAACCAGCCAATCACCACCCTGCTAACAAACTCGAGGAACCAGCCAATCACCACCCTGCTAACAAACTCGAGGAACCAGCCAATCACCACCCTGCTAACAAACTCGAGGAACCAGCCAATCACCACCCTGCTAACAAACTCGGTATAGAAAGTCTGGCAGAGGAAGCCTGACTGGAGCAGAAACGATGAGACAATTTACTGTCTCAGAACCCACACAGTCTCAGAACCCACACTCTCAGAGCTCACACAGTCTCAGAACCCATACTCTCAGAGCTCACACAGTTTCAGAACCCACACTATCAGAACTCAGGCAAAGAATCGCACACAAGGTGTGTGAGGAACAGATGTTCAAATGTCTCGTCGTAAGCAATTTGCGCAGGTCCGGCAGGGAAGTTAGCGAGGGAGTCACTATCTAGACCGTCGACTCCAGCAATGGTGAAACACCTTCGTCTCTGGTGTGGCAGGTCCTCCGTGGCCTGTGTGTGTGTGTGTGTGTGTGTGTGTGTGTGTTTCAATAACTGCAATAACCGGGGCAAGAACACAGGCGGCTGATCTGCGACCAATACTCCCCCGCCTCTACGTTATATATGCGACGACGCCATCGTCCTATTTAGGCCATAGGATATTTACGAGGGTAGGGGGCGTGGGTCGTACGTCCTGGGGAAGGAGGGAAGGAGTCAGTGACGTATTTCTCGAGTCGTTTGTCTTGAGGAAGGAAGGAGTCAGGGACGCATTTCTTCCTCAGGACACTTAATGTCACTAGTCCACAGGATGATATGTAAAGCATCTTTCCTTCATTCCTATCATGTCTCCCTTCTTATGTATATTCTAATATGATGGAAACTTCAGTATTTTCACTCTGGTCTCATTCCTTTTCCTGTCTACTTTATCATTATTCATAATCTCTTTAAATCATCATATTTTTTTCTCTCTCTCACGATCCTCCAAGCTCCCTTGGGAGCCATCCCCTGGTTCTCAAATCATCATCTCTCTATCTCTTTAATAATCATCGCTCTGTCTGTAATAATCATCCCCTCTATTTCTCCTCAATACCCAGTTTTCCGGGTAATCATCCTCCTGTCTCCACATTCCAGTATTTGCCATATATCAACATTTTACACTTAATTCTTAACTTTCTTTTCTGTCGTCTTTCCTCCTCTTATGTTATCCTCCCTTACCTCTCTATCTCTTTTTCTAACTCCTTCTAAGTGTTTGTTCCTTTACTTCTCTTCCCTTCCTCCCTTTCTCCAGCTCCGCCTTGATTCGTCCATAAGTAATACACAAACAGTTCTGTGTCTCAATCACGTCATTCGCTACCTTCCTGAACCCTACATTATTGCCGCCGTTCCTCTCTGCAATCATCTGTCTTGACACCTAACCAGGTGGTACCACGGTGGGTCAACGTGGATTACAGGAGCTACGAGGGCCCCACTTCTACCACTTCTTCGCCTCCTTCGGGATATTTCTGATCCTCCGAATCATCATACGTTATTGGTCTTCAGCACAGGTTCTCAGCTGAATATATATCCGAGAAAATTTGCATCCGTGACTTTATCTTTGCACATTTTGGCAAGCACACGCACCAGTCTTGTGCAGAATCCTGAAGTTCCACAAAGTGATAATCCTCGCCGGCGACAGTGGAGAAAAGCAAGTCCTGGAACTGGTCGGTGTGTCTCTCTGGAAAGCTTACTGAAAACACACACACACACACACACACACACACACACACACACACATACACACAAACACACACACGTTCATGCGATTGAAGTGCACATCGTACCAATGCTCTGATAACAGTAGTCGTCGACCCCACGTTAACGTAATTACAATTCGAATTTCGTGGAAGACTTGAAAGACGTTGCCTGAGGTAGTGGAACGAATCTGAGCTTCCTCTGTGATGGAACTCCTCACTTCTCAGACTTCATCAAGAGGCAGGTGTGTTGTTTCTGGTGAAGTAACTGAGTTATGTCTGAGTCACTCAACACTGTAGGTCTTCCATTTTCCACCAAAGGCGCCAAATATTCGCAAATAAGGAGAGTACGTCAGAGCTCAACGCTTCATCAGACATCCCATGTTTGGTTAAGCGTCCAGTGATGATGTGTCTACTCTAGATTTTGTCATCCTTTCCTCTCAGCAACACCTCTGACGTATTTGTAACACCAACCTACCACGTGTGTTGCTCGTGTCATGTGTTGTCTGAGGCGGCAGGACTGACTGAGAAATACTAGATTATGAAAAATGTGAGCACCTTCGTCACCATCATATATAAAGCTAAGAACGAGTCTCCTGAACAGATCTAGAATTACACAGATTTCAAGGAAAACATTTTTCCTCCAACCTTCAGAGCGTCGTACTGAGGGAAAGAATTTCTAACTGGTTCCGAGATATTGCTGTGAAGGAAATAGTGTTTCGAAACCTTGAATCACTGAACAGTCTCAGGCTGGCGTCTCGGTGCCTTGCGACCCAACGTCTCAGGAGTGTGCACCATTTTAAACATTGTTTCGATACTTCGCGCGAGTGAATCACTGCGGAACCTGGTCAATACTGAACCAGTTGACATTATTTTGGCTTCGGCCACTGTGACTTTCCGGCCGGTTCTTACATCAGTAAACAAACCACAGTTTTGTTAGTTATAATGACTCGTACTGACTGACGGTCGGACCTTCACGCAAGGTCAATGAATTTATCATTCCTCCAAATTCCCCATCAAGGGATGACCCAGGTTTTGGAGCTAAGAGTTAAGGCCCGTAACATGTTTCACAATAGACCTTTAGAAAGTTTTGGCATAAATTACGGCGGGTCTGAATATGCAAATGAGGCCAGCTGACTCTGGGGATGTTTGGCCTGTTGAGCCACGACGAGAGGAGGGTTATGTATACCTTCACCACCTCTCTCTCTCTCTCTCTCTCTCTCCCTCTCTCTCTCTCTCTCTCTCTCTCTCTCTCACTTCATCCGGGACTTCAAGAGGAAGTTACGGTGACGTCCTCCTCTCACCGTCACCTCCTGATGCCGCAGACATCTCGCGTCCACCAAGTGTCCACCTCAACACCACAACCACACCCAACCCGTCTGCGCTGCAACACACCGCTACCAGAACAGCCTCATCCCAACCATTGTGAACATCATCAATAATCAATAGACTGTCTCCCCTTTTCTTTAGAGTCCCTCAGTGTGGAGTGTATGTATTCTACCCTCGCGAAAGTGGCGGTGATGATGGCATCAAGAGGAAGATTTTGGAGAGAAAGGTTTAATCTTGGAATGAAAATAGTTGGATTTACGACGGATTTACGAAGACTAAGAAAAAAGTTACCTTCATCCAGGAGGAAATTCATCCATGTCATCCAGGTGGTCAGTCATCCTGGAGCATGTCATCAGCCTCCAGCAGTGTCAATCATCAGAAAACGAATCGACTGCCACTGAGGGTGAAACACCTCTAACCACTACCCCAGCCATCTCCCAAACACCACCACCAACCACTTCCCATATCAACAAATTCCCCAGCCACTACCACGGCCACTTTCCCTGCCACTCTCTTCGCCACTTCACTTACCACCCAGCTCCCCAGCCACTATCTCAGCTACTTCCCCTACTTCTACTTAAGCCTCTTCTACAGCCACAAGCATAACCACTACGTTAGCCAATACCCCAGCCACTTCCTCTTTCACTATTTTTGCCCCTTCCCGACCACTAACCCAGCCACTCCCCTAGTCTTCACACACCCTCGTGTGATGTGGTGATCAGCTGTGGAGGCTCATGGTGAGTCTGCCAAGTCCCAAGGTTTGTTTACTGTTGCCTCTTTATAACTGCGGATCTGACGTCACAAGAGCAACGGCTGCCTGATGGCACTATAACCTTGGGGCACTCCTCCCCTCTCCCCATGTGGCACCATAACCCTGAGGCACTCCTCCCCTCTCCCCATGTGGCACCATAACCCTGAGGCACTCCTCCCCTCTCCCCATGTGGCACCATAACCCTGAGGCACTCCTCCCCTCTCCCCATGTGGCACCATAACCCTGAGGCACTCCTCCCCTCTCCCCATGTGGCACCATAACCCTGAGGCACTCCTCCCCTCTCCCCATGTAGCACCAGAGATCATGACGGGACACTACACCACCCTGCCTGCCCCTCCTCCCTCACAAAGCCCAACTCCTTCCCTTCCATAAACCCAGCCGTTCCCCTTCGTCCCTCTGTCGTATATCCACAATTTTCCTCTCTCCCTTGTAATAACCCTCCCATTCCATCCTCCTTCCCTCTCCCCGGCTGCCTTCCTGTCCCTCCATCACTACAGACGTGACTGCCACCACTGGGAGGCTCACACACGTAACCACCAAAGTGTATATACAAAAGTATTTTCCCGTCGCAAAATCATTGGGAAAAAATGGATTCTGGCCAAACGGTAAACAATGCGGAACCTGTTGGGACACGGGGACGAGGGACGATGTTTGTTTGCCTCACGTCGCACTCACGCGACGAGAACCACCAATCCTGGCCACTGCCCCAAGGCTAGAAAGGAGACCAAGGGAAGTGACCAGAAAGGAGAGGATAGAGTAAGTGAACAGAGACGAGAGGGTGCGGGAAGTGACCAGAGGGAAGCCAAGGAAAATGGCCAGTAAAGATAGCTCAGAGGAGGTAGCCGGAAAAGAGAGGCCAAAGGAGAGGCCACAGAAGAGAAAGCAGAGGAGGTGGCCAGAAAGAAGAGGCCAGGGGTAAGTGGCTGTGAAGACAGGAGGCTCTGGACAAGGTAATATAGGCCGGCTCGTGACAAGTTGTCGCTTATGGAAAATGTTGGCTGGACGATTCCTGAATTGTGGACGACAGCCGTTGTGTGCCGGGCAGGAGGACGAAGACGAGGGAGATGACGATGCAACGAGGAAGAGAAGGAGAACCACGTGGACGAGGATAGGGACGAGGGATTAGATGAAGAAAAGGTGGGAAGGTAGTTGAGGAACAAGGATGGGAGGAGAGAACTAAGGGTGAGACATGAAATGTGAGGGGTACGTACGTAAGATACAGAGGTGCGTGGAGATGTGTAAGGTGAGGGGCGTATGAGGAGGAGAAACACGGAAGTGAGGACGTCATTTACAATGCGACAGAAATCTGAAACTTAATTCGAAAATATTACCATCCTCGCCTCTCAGAATGTAACATGAACGCACGTCGCTGCTTCCGGCACATGAACAAACACTTCTCTCCATCCTCGATGAAAGTCACTAAAAACTTTCTGAAAAGTGTACACTCATCCACTCGGGTCAGGACTGTCAGAAAGTTCTGTTCGAGACAGTAAGACGCTCCAACACTACGGCAGACAAGTTTCTGTCCGTCAGTAGATGGTACGGTCGAAGAGGAAAGAGTGGCACGGTTTCGAATCCATACAAGACTCGACAGCACGAGCCGCTTCCACACGTCCTTTTGTTGACTGGCCAGCGGCAGACAGAAAGATCAGCAACAACGGTGTTGTGTTTTTAGCTCGTCTCATGATATTACTTCTGCTCTTGAGTTGTTGCCACATCTGCTGCTGTTGCCACATCTGCTGCTGGTGCTGCTGCGGCTTCTTTTAATCCTTCTGTATCTGCTGTTGCTGTTCAGCATCCGGCGCTAATGATAGTCTTTACTGTCCGCGTTCCTGACGCTGTATGTTGCTGTGCTACTGCTTCTGCTGCACTTGAGCGGATGGCTGCTCTCCAGAAACATAATGAGAGAATCAGATAACGAAGCGACATCAGAACGGTAGACGACGAGCTTGGGGCCTGTGGTGGAGCGCTATGTAGGAAAAGGAACGGAAGAGAGAGGGAAATATATTATTGCGAGGGTATCAGGCAGGGCCGGAACTGACGAATTTTGGGACCTACCGGCCACTGTGGAGAGGGAAGGACCAGCTGAAGAATAACAGGGAAGCGAGGCTACAGGGAGGAGACGGGATAGAGAAGATGAAGAAGGATATGTGGTGGATGAGGGATGGCCCTGGGTAGTGAACACGAGGATAGGTGATGCTTGGATTTATTTGCAATGTTGGATAGATGAGGATGGGAAGAAGAAAAATAGCTAATAGGGGAAAGAAATAAAAAATCATCAAGGGAGAAGGAGAGGTTCATCGTCCCTAGAATCTAGAAATAAAGGTCTGAGAGGTGGGAGGATCTGGGGCGGACTAAAGTTATCTCTAAAATGATTCGTATTTAAATCGAGGACAAGAAAGAAAACAAAAAGCTGTGAAGTTAACTTACATGTTGATGTCAACAAATGGTGTCCACAACATACTCCAAATCGATGTGAAATCCTAAATCTTTGATAAACCTAGAGTGTACTTGTGTTACATTCATAGTTTACGGAATGGCGAGGACAGATGAGGGATGGTCAGCAAGGGTCAGGAGGGATGTGCAAAGGTCAGCAGGGGTATGGAAATACCAGCAGGAACCAGGAAAGGTCAGCAAGTGTCAGGTGGGGTCAGCAGGGGGTAGCCGGGGTGAGGGAAGAACGTGGCTTTAACAAAGATTTTTACCAAGGACAACAAGGTAATATTGCCGTCGTGACCTGGCAAAAGAAAAATAAGAAAAACCGAGCAAAATAACGCAGGGAATAGAACGGTTTCAGAGGGAATAAAAAAAAAACAGAAAAGAAAGAGAATCCGGCCAAAATAACCAAACGTATGAGGGAAGTGTATCCCGTTAACAACAGGACCAACAGAGCCAAGCAAAAGTTGATAAAAACTGAGACAACCGACAGAAAATTGATGGCTTTTATATAACAGAAAACAAACATTTTGAAATAATATAAAGGAGGCGCTATGGACATTAAAAAGAGACTGGGAAAGGTGGACAAAATCTGAACAGGCACGGAAAGAATTAGACAAAAACTAAGGAAATCTTCGAGAGAGCAAAAGAATCCGAGGGGACCCGAGTCCCACTGAAAAATCACGACGTGGTGAAGTACTGGTGAAGGTAAGTATGGCTGTGTTACGGTCAAGCCTGTTGACTATGTTAGAAGCCAGTCAACTGACTTTTAGGGGCCAGTTAGGTGACTGTGTGAGAGGCCAGTCAAGTGACTGTGTCAGGAGGCAGAACACCGAACAGAGCAGACAGAAGGGCTAGGAATACTGGGAAGGAGACAGAGATGTTGGAGAGAGTAAAGGAGGGAATTACAAGTATTGGAGGGAGTTGGAGGTGTCGGAGGGAGAGGGGGAGGAAGTAGATGCTAAAGAGATGGAATTGAGTGAAAAGGGTTGTGGCGGGGAGTGGAACAGAAAGACAAACGGACAGACACGCACACAGAAGAAGGAGGACGACACATAGCAAACAGTAATGCCAGAGAGGAAGCCCAACAGAACAGACTTGGAACACATCTTAAAACAACATCACGTGATGGTAAAGCCAGGCAGCAGCTGAGCAGACCAGGCAGGTCATCCCTTCACAGTCAGCAGGAGGTGAAAGGTGGTAATTCGGAGCACGACAGGTGTAAAAGCCTCAGTAATTTTGCCAAGCCCAACAACGATAAATTTCAGGTTAATAAATGACCAATTTATTGCTAGAACTTAATGATCCACATTTGTTCCCCTACCAAACACTGTTCCTGGCCATAAATTACAGTGTACTCAGCCTAGTTCTACACATGATATACTGGAGAACGACGTGTTAGCAAAGCTCGGGGCTGTATAACTACTGGTTCTGTGTTCAGCTCTTAGTATGAAAGTTTTCAGAAGAGTCTCCGTCTTGAAGAGGTTGGCCGCCCTACTGCTGCTCCTCGGTGTCTTCCTCCTGACAGACAAGTGAAAGAGACAGGCAGGCAGGCTAGCTACGTACAACACTTGACGTAATGATGTTAAGCGAATGTTGTGATCAAAATTTAAATAATATGGAGAGGGGGAGTGAAAATGGAGGGTAGGGTGATTGAAAATACGAGAGGAAGAATATGATTAGAAAACTGGTTG